>NW_025765385.1:0-183981 GCF_003918875.1 Haliotis rubra | reverse complement strand
ACCATGACAAAGCGAGCCTGGATACTTTCCAAGACCGCATCTTTATCCAGCCGCATCAAACAAAAGTCGACAGGTACAAATCTATTCAGCTCAAATGCGTCAGATTCATGAAGAAGATTGTTTACAACTTGCTCAGTCTAACGGATAACATTATACAACAGGTGCCTCGCGATGGAGACTGCTTCTTTACTGCGTCAGCGCTCCATCTATCAGGAAGTATGAAGGCCACTCAATTGAGAAAACAACTTTGTGATCATTTAGAAGAAAGGATGAATGAATACATTGACTTTTTTTTCCTATCAAGGAGGACAGTAATCTAGAAAAATGGCAGGATTATTTGCTAGAAGTAGAAGCTGGCGTGAGGCGGCTACTTCTCCAACAGAGTTGCAGATTTCCTCCCCTCTGTCACTGGCAAACTGGTCTGGCCAATGTGTTCGAATATTTTGCAGCAAAGCATCAATCCCTCTCATAGACATTACGCCAACAGCCCAAGGAATTGAGAAGAAAACCGAATTGTCTTGGCATATACATCGATTACAGGATCTCCTGACCACTATGATGCCTGTATGACTCCAGTTATGCCATCTACGTCGTCAACACATTTGCCACGACAGTACTGCACTGACGTCAGCAACATCCCAGGGCACTTCATTCGCCAATTCCTGACAACTCCAGTAAGTAATTCCTGTTACATTCAATTATGAGAACGATGTTACATCACAATGTACTCCCACAAACGATACTGATATTCCAGCACCCACTTCTAACATCCCCAAACCACCAACACCAAGAAAGTCAGCAGCTTTCAACACACCTCCAAAGAAGACATTATTCAGGAAACGTCAAGCAACTCCTGAAACCTGGATTAAAAATAAAAGAAAACACTTAAGACGGGTCTGGACAAGAATATGTAAAATCTGGAAGGGAAAACTATGAGGGCTAGATCTGTACGAGCAGCCGACTGTTCCAAATGTCGGTACAAATGTTCTGCAAACATCTCTGAAGAAACCCGCAAAAATATGTTTGAAACCTTTTGGAAGTTATCTCATACACAAGACAGAAAGACTTCATTTGTTCAAATACAACAGAAAAAACTCTCGCACATACCTGGATGAAGAAGAAAAATGTGGTACAGAAAAATGCCAAGTTCACCGAACGTACTCCTTTCAACTTGATGGAGAACGACACAATGTTTGTAAAACATTTTTCAGAAAAACTTTGGATGTTGGTGAATCCTATATCAATCACGCTCTACTAAATAAGAACCAGGGGATATTTGCTGGGACTGAAAAAAGGGGACACCACAAACCACATAACAAGACTGCCACCGGTGCACTAAAAATGGTTCGAGAGCACATAGAATCATTCCCAACAGTTGATGCTCACTACACCCGGCGAGATACGAACAGGAAGTTTTGGGATCGACATTAAATATAAAAAAATGTATGAACTGTACAAAGACTAGTGCACCAGTGAGGCTACCAAAGCAGTGTCATCATCACTTTACAGGAAGGTGTTCACCGAGGAGTATAACCATTCCTTTCATATACCAAAAGGACCAGTGCTCTCTGGTGCCAGAAGTACTACAGAGAAAAGGAGAGTGGGTCAGTTCAGCAAGAACTTGAACAGAAGTACACCCAACACCAAGAGAGAAAAATGAGAGCCCGTGAAAAGATAAAGGGACAAAGCCCTTGCTCTGAAGGACAAATCCATTTTGTGGCAACATTTGATCTGGAGGCTGTATCGTGATTCCCCATGCTCACTTGTCAGTGAACTTTTCTACATGAGGAAATTGAACTATTACAATTTTACAGTGTACGATTTAGTCACAAAAGGAGGAGGCACATGCTTTGTATGGTCGGAAGTGGATGCCAAGAGGGGATCATGTGAAGTTGCATCTTGTCTGCAAATTCAGCTGAAGGCTTTACCACCAACCGTCAAGCATGTAGTTCTTAGTATTCAGATACCTGTTCAGGACAGAACTAGAAACCAGTATCATGCCAACCTCCCTATTACATGTTGTGACCACTATTGAACACATAAGTACAATTGACCACAAATTTCAGGAGCCAGGCCACACACACAGATGGAGTGCGATGCAATTCATTCCACCATTGAATTTGCCAAAAGAATACTAAAGCATCTATGTGCCAAGCCAGGTAAGGACACTGTTATAAGAATGGCCAGAAGAAAGGACCTTATATTGTCGTCCCAATACAGTTCACCGATGTGATGGACTTTAAGAAATATGCCCATGGTAGACTGAAAAACACCAAAATTGATACAGATGGTGGTCGTGTGAACTGGTTGTCAATGTGCTGGATGCGCTACATTACAGGCAACCCAGAAAACATCTTCTTTCAAGACTGAGCACAGCAATGAGCCATCTAGAGAACTGAAAGTGTCTACAGGCAGCCGCCGGGGGAAGACCTCAGGTATCTGTGGACCTCTGACCCGAAAGTACTCGGGAAAACAAGCAATTTCTTCAGCCAAGAAAAAGATCTCATGTCACTCTGTCGGTCCGGGTATTATACCGAGAGAGTATCACAACTATTACAAAGAACTCCTGACAGATGCTGACAAACTAGAATGCCTCCCCGTTCCTGACGCCTTAGAGCAGGATACGGACACTGATACAGACTAAAGCTACGACACTGAAACAACAGTCGTTGCTTTGTGCTATTACATTGTTAGTTATAATATGATTGTGGACATGGGTGAGGTTAGTGTAATTATCATACTGTCATAGTTTGGTTTTATATATTTCTTAGTCACTTTCATTTAAATGGAATGTCATGTTTCCAAGAACAGGTTATGTTGTATTATTTCCTGACTCCTCATTTACTGTAAAGTGTTCTGCTATATATTTCCTCTTTTTTGCTAACTCTCGCATATAACTTGCACACAATATTTCACACAAATCACCTTTTCCACCAAACGACATAGTTATGCAAACCCTTTCCTATAAGACATTTAACAAGTTTAAAGTGTATGAAATAGTGTTAAGAGGTGGATATCAATATTAATTCTCAATTCAAGAAATGACATTTAAATTTTGAGAAGTCATCAAATCATTAACGAAACGAAATACTACTCATTATTATTCACTGTAAAATGAGGCGAAAATGTTATAAAACAATGACTGATAAATGCATTTTATCATCCAAAACTGTGTCCACAGGAGATATTGTTGTGTGAGATCAGACGAAATCTCCTAGGACATATCGTTTTGAGAGTAAATTTTGCACAATGCCCTGACAATGCTATGACGTCATGAACTTGATGACGTCACATTGCTATGACATCGCTGCACTGCGAGTTCAATGGCAGTACTGTGTTCAGAGATGAACATTTTCATTGAAAGCCAATGAAGAGTGATTTTGATGATAAATATAATCTCACCCTCGTGATCTTCTGATATCAAATATATCAACACTCGTTGATCAAAGTAAACATATCGTCAAGCCTCGACATTTGTTACTTTATCAACTCGTGGTGATATATTTGATATCAAAATACACTCGGGTGAGATACTCTATATACCAAGCGGCTTAAATTATTACTCAGATCGTTACATTATCCCTAATTTGACTTAATATGCAATGGGCTTGTCTGTGGTTGCGTATTATGTGTATGTTTGTGACTGTGCGTGATTTTTCTTCTATTCTATTTAATTTGAAACTATACTGTTTATGAATTTCTGTTTACATGTGTAGTATAATATTGAAATAGTTAAAATACTGAAACACTTACAATGTCTTATAGTAATTGGTTTTATTCTTCAATAAAGAAGTACACGGTAATGATGCATTGTGGAACTATGTTGAAAGTATTGAGACGCTGTTGTCATGAATATATCTAAAAGAAAGTCTTGAAGGTGGTTTAAGCAATTACTGATGTCTTCAGTGATAACAACATGTGAAGATACAATCTCACAAGCACAATTTAAGGCGAGCTATAAGTAAAATGCATTCAATAACAGAAAGGCAGTTAGTGCTGGTTAATGGTTCCAGCCACCAGCTGAGAGTGTGGGATACTGCCGAAAGCAGCTTAACCGCGGGATATGGTTACAGGGCTTAGAGGAAACAGTGGTTGGCGGCTGTGATGATATGGGTGATCTTGAGATCAGGTGTCATTGCTTTTAGTTGGCTTCCGCATTGATACAATTGTTGGGGCAAAGATAATGCTCCCCGAGTTAGTGGAAACTGCGACACAGGGAAATCGTAGCCGCAAACTATGCCACAATCCCCTGTTTAAAGATAACCGGATTCTTGACTCGGGGACAGACATATTCTCAACATATTCTTAACTGCCATACACTGTGTTTGTAATTTAACTGGTTCTCGCTCTCATGTTTACTGAGCCCAGAGTGTTTTACATTTACGCCAGAACAAGCTAAAGTTTATTTTCGTCATACCTTTTTAATTAGGCTGATTATATTTATGGTTGTATAGTAACATGAATGCACCAACATACTCTGTCACCTAGTCACAAAACAGTAAAAAAGAATTTATTAATTTTTTTTTTATAACTGTCCAAACATTTGAGTGCTGTTTCTCGAAATGTGCCTGTGTGGTTATAAGTGGTTCTGGCTCTAACCCCTCGATACTCGGAGGTGAATGATGGAACAGTAGCATATATTCCGAGGTTAATGATGGAACAGTAGCATATACTCGGAGGTGAGTGATGGAGCAGTAGCATGTACACCTCGGAGGTGAATGAGGGACAGTAGCATATACTCGGAGGTGAATGATGGAAGATTAGCATATACTCGGAGTTGAATGATGGAACAGTAGCACATATACTCGGAGGTGAATGATGGAACAGTAGCATATACTCGGAGGTGAATGATGGAACAGTAGCATATACTCGGAGGTGAATGATGGAACAGTAGCATATACTCGGAGGTGAATGATGGAACAGTAGCATATACTCGGAGGTGAATGATGGAACAGTAGCATATACTCGGAGTTGAATGATGGAACAGTAGCATATACTCGGAGGTGAATGATGGAACAGTAGCATATATCTCGGAGGTGAATGATGGAACAGTAGCATATACTCGGAGGTGAATGATGGAAGAGAAGCGTATACTCGGAGGTGAATTAAAGAGCAGTAGCATATACTCGGAGGTGAGTGATTGAGCAGTAGCATATACTCGGAGGTGAATGATGGAACAGTAGCATATGCTCGGAGGTGAATGATGGAAGATTAGCATATACTCCATTGTGAAGGATGGAAGAGGAGCATATAATTGGAGTTGAATGATGGAAGAGAAGCATATACTCGGAGGTGAATTAAAGAACAGTAACATATACTGCGAGGTGAGTGATGGAGCAGTAGCATATACTCGGAGGTTAATGATGGAAGAGTAGCATATACTCGGAGTTGAATTATGGAACAGTAGCATATACTCGGAGGTGAATGATGGAACAGTAGCATATATTCCGAGGTTAATGATGGAACAGTAGCATATACTCGGAGGTGAGTGATGGAGCAGTAGCATGTACTCGGAGGTTAATGAGGGAACAGTAGCATATACTCGGAGGTGAATGATGGAAGATTAGCATATACTCGGAGTTGAATGAGGGAACAGTAGCATATACTCGGAGGTGAATGATGGAACAGTAGCATATACTCGGAGCTGAATGGTAAAACAGTAGGATATATTCGGAGGTGAATGATGGAACTGTAGCATATACTCGGAGGTGAATGATGGAACAGTAGCATATACTCGGAGGTGAATGGTGGAACAGTAGCATATACTCGGAGGTGAATGATGGAAGAGAAGCATATAATCGGAGGTGAATTAAAGAACAGTAACACATACCTAGAGGTGAGTGATGGAGCAGTAACATATGCTCCGAGGTGAATGATGGAAGATTAGCATATACTCCGTAGTGAATGATGGAAGAGGAGCATATAATTGGAGTTGAATGATGGAAGCGAAGCATATACTCGGAGGTTAGTGATGGAGCAGTAGCATATACTCGGAGGTGAATGATGGAACATTAGCATATACTGGGAGTTGAATGGTGGAACAGTAGCATATACTAGGAGGTGAATGATGGAACAGTAGCATATACTCGGAGTTGAATGATGGAACATTAGTATATACTCGGAGGTGAATTAAAGACCAGTAACATATACTCCGAGGTGAGTGATGGAGCACTAGCATATGCTCGGAGGTGAATGATGGAAGATTACGTAAACTCCGTTGTGAATGATGGAAGAGAAGCATATACTCGGAGGTGAATGATGGAACAGTAGCATATACTCGGAGGTGAATGATGGAACAGTAGCATATACTCGGAGTTGAATGATGGAACAGTAGCATATACTCGGAAGTGAATGATGGAACAGTAGCATATACTCCGAGGTTAATCATGGAACAGTAGCATATACTCGGAGGTGAATGATGGAGCAGTAGCATATACTCGGAGGTTAATGATGGAACAGTAGCATATACTCGGTGGAGAATGATGGAACGATGGAAGAATAGCATATACTCGGAGTTGAAAGATGGAAGAGTAGCATATACTCGGAGGTGAATGATGGAACAGTAGCATATGCTCGGAGGTGAATGATGGAAGATTAGCATATACTCGGAGTTGAATGATGGAACAGTAGCATATACTCGGAGTTGAATTATGGAACAGTAGCATATACTCGGAGGTGAATGATGGAACAGTAACATATACTCTGAGGTTAATGATGGAACAGTAGCATATACTCGGAGGTGAGTGATGGAGCAGTAGCATGTACTCGGAGGTTAATGATGGAACAGTAGCATATACCGGAGGTGAATGATGGAAGATTAGCATATACTCGGAGGTGAATGATGGAAACAGTAGCATATACTCGTAGTGAATGAGGTGAATGATGGAGAAATGTGAAAGCATATACGGAGGTGAATGATGGAACAGTAGCATATACTCGGAGGTGAATGATGGAACAGTAGCATATACTCGGAGGTGAATGATGGAACAGTAGCATATACTCGGAGGTGAATGATGGAACAGTAGCATATACTCGGAGGTGAATGATGGAACAGTAGCATATACTCGGAGGTGAATGATGGAAGAGAAGCATATACCCGGTGAATGATGAAGAGGTACTCGGGTGAATGATGGAAGTAGCATATAGTCGGAGGTGAATGATGGAACAGTAGCATATACTCGGAGGTGAATGATGGAACAGTAGCATATACTCGGAGGTGAATGATGGAACAGTAGCATATACCAACAGAAGAGGTGAATGATGATGGAACAGAAGCATATACTCGGAGGTGAATGATGGAACAGTAGCATATATATACTCGGAGGTGAATGATGGAACAGTAGCATATACTCGGAGGTGAATGATGGAACAGTAGCATATACTCGGAGGTGAATGATGGAAGAGTAGCATATACTCGGAGGTGAATGATGGAACAGTAGCATATACTCGGAGGTGAATGATGGAAGAGAAGCATATACTCGGAGGTGAATGATGGAAGAGAAGCATATACTCGAGGTGAATGATGGAACAGTAGCATATACTCGGAGGTGAATGATGGAACAGTAGCATATACTCGGAGGTGAATGATGGAACAGTAGCATATACTCGGAGGTGAATGATGGAAGAGTAGCATATACTCGGAGGTGAATGATGGAACAGTAGCATATACTCGGAGGTGAATGATGGAACAGTAGCATATACTCGGAGGTGAATGATGGAACAGTAGCATATACTCGGAGGTGAATGATGGAACAGTAGCATATACTCGGAGGTGAATGATGGAACAGTAGCATATACTCGGAGGTGAATGATGGAACAGTAGCATATACCGAGGTGAATGATGGAACAGTAGCATATACTCGGAGGTGAATGATGGAACAGTAGCATATACTCTCGGAGGTGAATGATGGAAGAGTAGCATATACTCGGAGTGAATAATGGAAGAGTAGCATATACTCGGAGTTGAATGATGGAAGAGTAGCATATACTCGGAGGTGAATGATGGAAGCAGTAGCATATACTCGGAGGTGAATGATGGAACAGTAGCATATACTCGGAGGTGAATGATGGAACAGTAGCATATACTCGGAGTTGAATGATGGAACAGTAGCATATACTCGGAGGTGAATGATGGAACAGTAGCATATACTCGGAGGTGAATGATGGAACAGTAGCATATACTCGGAGGTGAATGATGGAAGAGAAGCATATACTCGGAGGTGAATGATGGAACAGTAGCATATATACTGGAGGTGAATGATGGAACAGTAGCATATACTCGAGGTGAATGATGGAACAGTAGCATATACTCGGAGGTGAATGATGGAAGATGGAAGAGAAAAGCATATACTGTAGAGGTGAATGATGGAAGAGTATATACTCCGGGTGAATGATGTGAACTGATGGAGCATATACTCGGAGGTGAATGATGGAAGAGTAGTATACATACTCGGAGGTGAATGATGGAAGAGAAGCATATACTCGGAGGTGAATGATGGAAGAGTAGCATATACTCGAGGTGAATGATGGAAGAGGCATATACTCCGAGGTGAATGATGGAACAGTAGCATATACTCGGAGGTGAATGATGGAAGAGTAGCATATACGTCGGAGGTGAATGATGGAACAGTATATACTCGGAGCTGAATAGATGGAGTGATATACTCGTGAGAACAGTAGCATATACTCGGAGGTGAATGATGGAACAGTAGCATATGACTCGGAGGTGAATGATGGAACAGTAGCATATACTCGGAGGTGAATGATGGAACAGTAGCATATACTCGGAGGTGAATGATGGAACAGTAGCATATACTCGGAGGTGAATGATGGAACAGTAGCATATACTCGGAGGTGAATGATGGAACAGTAGCATATACTCGGAGGTGAATGATGGAACAGTAGCATATACTCGGAGGTGAATGATGGAAGAGAAGCATATACTCGGAGGTGAATGATGGAACAGTAGCATATACTCGGAGGTGAATGATGGAACAGTAGCATATACTCGGAGGTGAAAAATGAACAGTAGCATATACTCAGAGGTGAATGATGGAGCAGTAGCATATACTCGGAGGTGAATGATGGAAGATTAGCATATATACTCGGAGGTGAATGATGGAAGAGAAGCATATAATCATTGAAGAGGTGAATGATGGAACAGAAAGCATATACTCGGAGGTGAGTGATGGAACAGTAGCATATACTCGGAGGTTAATGATGGAACAGTAGCATATACTCGGAGGTGAATGATGGAAGCAGTAGCATATACTCGGAGGTTGAATGATGGAAGGAGCATATATACCGGAGGTGAATGATGGAAGAGCAGCATATACCGGAGGTTGAATGATGGAACAGTAGCATATACTCGGAGGTGAATGATGGAACAGTAGCATATACTCGGAGGTGAGTGATGGAACAGTAGCATATACTCGGAGGTGAATGATGGAACAGTAGCATATACTCGGAGGTGAATGATGGAACAGTAGCATATAGTCGGAGGTGAATGATGGAACAGTAGCATATACTCGGAGGTGAATGATGGAACAGTAGCATATACTCGGTGGTGAATGATGGAACAGTAGCATATACTCGGAGGTGAATGATGGAACAGTAGCATATACTCGGAGGTGAATGATGGAACAGTAGCATATACTCGGAGGTGAATGATGGAAGAGAAGCGCATACTCGGAGGTGAATTAAAGAACAGTAACACATACTCAGAGGTGAGTGATGGAGCAGTAGCATATGCTCGGAGGTGAATGATGGAAGATTAGCATATACTCCGTTGTGAATGATGGAAGAGGAGCATATAATTGGAGTTGAATGATGGAAGAGAAGCATATACTCCGGTGTGAATAATGGAAGAGAAGCATATAATCGGAGTTGAATGATTGAAGAAAAGGATATACTCGGAGGTGAGTGATGGAACAGTTGCATATACACCGATGTGAATCACATAACAGTGGCATATACTGGAGGTGAATGATGGAACAGTAGCATATACTCGGAGTTGAATGATGGAACAGTAGCATATACTCGGAGGTGAATGATGGAACAGCAGCATATACTCTGAGGTAAATTATGGATCAGTAGCATATACTCGGAGGTGAATGATGGAACAGTAGCATATACTCGGAGTTGAATGATGGAAGAGTAGCATATACTCGGAGGTGAATGATGGAAGAGTAAGCATATACTCGGAGGTGAATGATGGAACAGAAGCATATACTCGGAGGTGAATGATGGAAGAGAAGCATATACTCGGAGGTGAATGATGGAACAGTAGCATATACTCGGAGGTGAATGATGGAACAGTAGCATATACTCGGAGGTGAATGATGGAACAGTAGCATATAGTCGGAGTTGAATGATGGAAGAGAAGCATATACTCGGAGGTGAATGATGGAACAGTAGCATATACTCGGAGGTGAATGATGGAACAGTAGCATATACTCGGAGGTGAATGATGGAACAGCAGCATATACTCGGAGTTGAATGATGGAACAGAAGCATATACTCGGAGGTGAATGATGGAACAGTAGCATATACTCGGAGGTGAATGATGGAACAGAAGCATATACTCGGAGGTGAATGATGGAACAGTAGCATATACTCGGAGGTGAATGATGGAACAGTAGCATATACTCTCGGAGGTGAATGATGGAAGAGAAGCATATACTCGGAGGTGAATGATGGAACAGAAGCATATACTCGAAGAGGTGAATGATGGAACAGTAGCATATACTCGGAGTTGAATGATGGAACAGTAGCATATACTCGGAGGTGAATGATGGAACAGTAGCATATACTCGGAGGTGAATGATGGAACAGTAGCATATACTCGGAGGTGAATGATGGAACAGTAACATATACTCGGAGGTGAATGATGGAACAGAAGCATATACTCGGAGGTGAATGATGGAAGAGAAGCATATACTCTTGGAGGTGAATGATGGAATGAAGCATATACTCGGAGGTGAATGATGGAAGAGAAGCATACACTCGGAGGTGAATGATGGAAGAGAAGCATATACTCGGATGTGAATGATGGAAGAGAAGCATATACTCGAAGTTGAATGATGGAACAGTAGTGTATACTCGGAGGTGAATGATGGAAGAGAAGCATATACTCCGAGGTGAATGATGGAACAGTAGCATATACTCGGAGGTGAATGATGGAACAGTAGCATATACTCGGAGGTGAATGATGGAACAGAAGCATATACTCGGAGGTGAATGATGGAAGAGTAGCATATACTCGGAGGTGAATGATGGAACAGTAGCATATACTCGGAGGTGAATGATGGAACAGTAGCATATACTCGGAGGTGAATGATGGAACAGTAGCATATACTCGAGGTGAATGATGGAACAGTAGCATATACTCGGAGGTGAATGATGGAAGAGTAGCATATACTCGGAGGTGAATGATGGAAGAGTAGCATATACTCGGAGGTGAATGATGGAAGAGAAGCATATACTCGGGAGGTGAATGATGGAAGAGAAGCATATACTCGGAGGTGAATGATGGAAGAGAAGCATATACTCGGAGGTGAATGATGGAACAGTAGCATATACTCGGAGTTGAATGATGGAACAGTAGCATATACTCGGAGGTGAATGATGGAACAGTAGCATATAGTCGGAGTTGAATGGTAGAACAGTAGCATATATTCGGAGGTGAATGATGGAACAGTAGCATATACTCGGAGGTGAATGATGGAACAGTAGCATATACTCGGAGGTGAATGATGGAACAGTAGCATATACTCGGAGGTGAATGATGGAAGAGAAGCGCATACTGGAAGGTGAATTAAAGAACAGTAACACATCCTCAGAGGTGAGTGATGGAGCAGTAGCATATGCTCGGAGGTGAATGATGGAAGATTAGCATATACTCCGTTGTGAATGATGGAAGAGGATCATAAAATTGGAGTTGAATGATGGAAGAGAAGCATATACTCCGGTGTGAATAATAGAAGAGAAGCATATAATCTGAGTTGAAGTGATGGGACAGTTGCATATACACCGATGTGAATCACATAACAGTGGCATATACTGGGAGGTGAATGATGGAACAGTAGCATATACTCCGAGGTGAATGATGGAACAGTAGCATATACTCGGAGGTGAATGATGGAACAGTAGCATATACTCTGAGGTGAATGAAAGATCAGGAGCATATACTCGGAGGTGAATGATGGAACAGGAGCATATACTCGGAGTTGAATGATGGAAGAGTAAGCATATAAGAGTAGCTCGGAGGTGAATGATGGAAGAGTAGCATATACTCGGTAGTGAATGATGGAAGAGAAACATATACTCGGAGGTGAATGATGGAAGAGAAGCATATACTCGGAGGTGAATGATGGAACAGTAGCATATACTCGGAGGTGAATGATGGAACAGTAGCATATACTCGGAGGTGAATGATGGAACAGTAGCATATAGTCGGAGTTGAATGATGGAAGAGAAGCATATACTCGGAGTTGAATGATGGAACAGTAGCATATATTCACAGGTGAATGATGGAACAGTAGCACATACTCGGAGGTGAATGATGGAACATTAGCATATAGTCGGAGTTGAATAATGGAAGAGAAGCATATACTCGGAGGTGAATGATGGAACAGTAGCATATACATGGAGGTGAATGATGGAAGAGAAGCATGAATGATGTGAATGATGGAAGCATATACTCGGGTGAGGAGAATGATGGAAGATGGAAGAGAAGCATATACTCCGAGGTGAATGATGGAACAGTAGCATATACTCGGAGGTGAATGATGGAACAGTAGCATGTACTCGGAGGTGAATGATGGAAGAGAAGCATATACTCGGAGGTGAATGATGGAACAGTAGTCTATACTCGGAGGTGAATGATGGAACAGTAGCATATAGTCGGAGTTGAATGATGGAACAGAAGCATATACTCGGAGGTGAATGATGGAACAGTAGCATCTATTCGCAGGTGAATGATGGAACAGTAGCATATACTGGGAGGTGAATGATGGAAGAGAAGCATATACTCGGAGGTGAATGATGGAACAGTAGGGTATACTCGGAGGTGAATGATGGAACAGTAGCATATAGTCGGAGTTGAATGATGGAAGAGAAGCATATACTCGGAGTTGAATTATGGAACAGTAGCATATACTCGGAGGTGAATGATGGAAGAGAAGCATATACTCGGAGGTGAATGATGGAAGAGAAGCATATAATCTGAGTTGAATGATGGAAGAAAAGCATATACTCGGAGGTGAGTGATGGAACAGTTACACATACAGCGATGTGAGTCATATAACAGTGGCATATACTCGGAGTTGAATGATGGAAGAGTAGCATATATTCGGAGGTGAATGATGGAAAAGAAGCATATACTCGGAGGTGAATGATGGATGAGAAGCATATACTCGGTTGGGAATGATTGAAGAGAAACATATACTCGGAAGTGAATTATGGAAGAAAAGCATATACTCGGAGGTGAATGATGGGAGACTAGCATATTCTAGGAGGTGAATGATGGAAGAGTAGCATATACTCGGAGGTGAATGTTGGAACAGTAGCATATACTCGGAGGTGAATGATGGAAGAGAAGCATATCCTCGGAGGTGAATGATGGAAGAGAAGCATATACTCCGAGGTGAAAGATGGAAGATAACCATATACTCGGAGTTGAATGGTAGAACAGCAGCATATATTCGGAGGTGAATGATGGAACAGTAGCATAAACTCGGAGGTGAATGATGGAACAGTAGCATATACTCGGAGGTGAATGATGGAACAGTAGCATATACTCGGAGGTTAATGATGGAAGAGAAGCGCATACTCGAAGGTGAATTAAAGAACAATAACACATACTCAGAGGTGAGTGATGGAGCAGTAGCATATGCTCTGAGGTGAATGATGGAAGATTAGCATATACTCTGTTGTGAATGATGGAAGAGGATCATATAATTGGAGTTGAATGATGGAAGAGAAGCATATACTCCGGTGTGAATAATGGAAGAGAAGAATATAATCTGAGTTGAATGATGGAAGAAAAGCATATACTCGAAGGTGAGTGATGGAACAGTTGCATATAGACAGATGTGAATCATATAACAGTGGCATATACTGGGAGTTGAATGATGGAAAAGTAGCATATACTCGGAGGTGAATGATGGAACAGTAGCTTATACTCGGAGTTGAATTGTGGAACAGTAGCATATCCTCGTAGGTGAATGATGGAACAGTAGCATATACTCGGAGGTGAGTGATGGAACAGTAGCATATACTCGGAGGTGAATGATGGAACAGTAGCATATACTCGGAGGTGAATTAAAGATCAGGAGCATATACTCGGATGTGAATGATGGAACAGTAGCATATAGTCGGAGTTGAATGATGGAAGAGAAGCATATAGTCGGAGGTGAATGATGGAAGAGAAGCATATACTGGGTGGTGAATGATGGAAGAGAAACATATACTCGGAGGTGAATGATGGAAGAGAAGCATATACTTGGTTGTGAATGATGGAACAGTAGCATATACTCGGAGGTGAATGATGGAACAGTAGCATATACTCGGAGGTGAATGATGGAAGAGAAGTATATACTTGGAGTTGAATGATGGAACAGTAGTGTATACTCGGAGTTGAATGAGGGAACAGCAGCATATAGTCGAGGTGAATGAAAGGAACAGTAGCATATACTCGGAGGTGAATGATGAAGAGTAGCATATACTCAGAGGTGAATGATGGAACAGTAGCATATACCTGATGAGAAAGAAGCATGAATGATGTGAATGATGTTGAATGATGGAAAACATATAATCGGAGGTGAATGATGGAAAGCAGAGTGAATGATGGAAGAAACATATACTCGGTTGGGAATGATTGAACAGAAACATATACTCGGAAGTGAATGATGGAAGAGAAGCATATTCTCAACATATATTCGAGGTGAATGATGGAAGAGTAGCATATACTCGGTGGTGAATGATGGAACAATACTCAGAAAGGTGAATTAAGAACATAACACATACTCAGAAGGTGAGTGATGAGCAGTATACTCGGAGGTGAATGATGGAACAGAAACATACACTCGGTGGTGAATGATGGAAGAGAAACATATACTCGGAGGTGAATTATGGAAGAGAAGCATATACTCCGAGGTGCATGATGGAAGAGTAGCATATCCTCGGAGGTGAATGATGGAAGAGTAGCATATACTCGGAGGTGAATGATGGAAGAGTCGCATATAGTCGGAGGTGAATTATGGAAGAAAAGCATATAGTCGGAGGTGAATGATGGAACAGTTGCATATACACCGATGTGAATCATATAAGCCTACAGTGGCATATACTCGGAGGTGAATGATGGAACAGTAGCATATAAGATGTACATATACTCGGAGGTGAATGATGGAACAGTAGCATATACTCCGAGGTGAATGATGGAAGAGTAGCATATACTCGGAGGTGAATGATGGAACAGTAGCATATACTCGGAGGTGAATGATGGAACAGGAGCATATAGTCGGAGTTGAATGATGGAAGAGAAGCATATAGTCGGAGGTGAATGATGGAAGAGAAGCATATACTCGGTAGGTGAATGATGGAAGAAACATATACTCGGAGTAATGATGGATAGAACAGCATATACTCGGAGGTGAATGATGGAACAGAGCAGCATATACTCAGAGGTGAATGATGGAACAGTAGCATATAGTCGGAGTTGAATGATGGAAGAGAAGCATATACTCGGAGTTGAATGATGGAACAGTAGCATATACTCACAGGTGAATGATGGAACAGTAGCATATACTCGCAGGTGAATGATGGAAGAGAAGTATATGCTCCGAGGTGAATGATGGAAGAGAAGCATATACCTTGTGGTGAATGATGGAAGAGAAGCATATAATCGGAGGTGAATGATGGAAGAGAAGCATATACCTTGTGGTGAATGATTGAAGAGAAGCATATAATCGGAGGTGAATGATGGAAGAGAAGCATATACTCCGAGGTGCATGATGGAAGAGTAGCATATTCTCGGAGGTGAATGATGGAAGAGTAGCATATACTCTGAGGTGAATGATGGAAGAGTCGCATATATTCGGAGGTGAATGATAGAAGAGAAGCATATACTCGGAGGTGAATGATGGAACGGTAACATATACTCGGAGGTGAATAATAGAACAGTAGCATATGCTCCGGAAAGTCGTTGTTCTGAAAATACAGAGGTTGACATCCATAAATTCTTGCCTTTTTGTGTGTTACTTCTAAATGCCGCTCAAAGACTTAGTATCGCATGTGAGTGAGTGAGTTTAGTTTTACGCCGCTTTTAGCAAAATTCCCGCAATATCACGGCTGGGGACATCAGAAATGGGCTTCACACATTGTACCCATGCAGAGAATCGAACCCGGGCCTTCAGCGTGACGAGTGAAACACTTTAACCGCCAGGCTACCCCGCCGCCCAAGTATCGCATGTGATTCTACGAAACAATTGTCAGATTTGTAGGCTGTGGGCTCATGCCAGACCCATACTGCGACATTGTCGACATTATTATTATTACGACTTATGGCCATTGGACTAGCCCGCTTAGTCCCCTAATCAGTACGTACAGTCTGTAGTATGGAACATCTGTGGGATGTTCTGAGATGGAGGGGGCAGTGAGATTGCCTAGTGGTTAAAGCATTCGCTCCTCACGCCGAAGACCCGGGTTCGGACCCACATGGGTACAATGTGTGAAGCCCATTTCATTTGTCCCCTGCCGTGATATTGCTGGAATAGTGCTAGAATCGGTGTAAAACTACACTCACTCACTCACTTTCAGGCGGACAGTATACACGAGACCCAGCATCAGCCAGCGTTGTCTAGCTTGGAGTAGTTCTCATGGCAGAGGGGCGGTGGGGTAGCCTAGTGGTTAAAGCGTTGGCTCGTCAGGCCGAAGACCCGGGTTCGATTCCCAACATGGGTACAATGTGTGAAGCCCGTTTCTGGTGTCCCCCGCCGGGATATTGCTGGAATATTGCTAAAAGTGGCGTAAAACCCAAATCACTCACTCACTCTTATGGCAGAATGGCAGGCAATACCTGCGGCCACCATACAAAGGTTAATGAACAGTGTTACGTGTTTAATCTCAGGTTGAAACTAAAAGTTAACCGGGAATCAGTCTTTGAAAGAATTCGGTATGAAAACAACAAAGCAATGTGATATTAATAACAATTCTAAAATTAAGAAAGTTTACAAATTGATACAAATCACTACCTCGGTAATACATTGGCATAACAAATTCAAGGGCAGTATTATATAAAAATGGTGATTATTGCAACAAAGACCGAGATGGTAATATTCGCCTCACTACAACAGAGGCCAAGTGACCAAAATAGGGTATCCAGGATAAGAATGATCTCCACACAACAGCTGGTCTTCTTGTAACTGGTGGTGGGGTAGCCTAGTGGTTAAAGCGTTGGCTCGTCACGCCGAAGACCCGGGTTCGATCCCCCACATGGGTACAATGTGTGAAGCCCATGTCTGGTGTCCCCCGCGGTGATATAGCTGGAATATTGTTAAAAGCGGCGTAAATCTGAACTCACTCACTCACTCTCTCTTCTTGTAACTGGGGCGGTGGGGTAGCCTAGTGGTTAAAGCGTTGGCTCGTCACGCCGAAGACCCGGGTTCAAATCCCCACATGGGTACAATGTGTGCAGCCCATTTCTGGTGTTCCCCGCCGTGATGTTGCTGGAATATTGCTAAAAGCGGCGTAAAACCAAACTCACTCAGTCAGTCAGTCTTCTTGTAACTTCAAACAATAAATATAAGGTGCCCTGCAAGAGTTAGCTCCCTTATGTACCACAGGAAAAGACTCCAGAAGATTCTGCAACTCCCTTGGTCAGAAAAATCCATAGGGTTCGTGGTGTGTAGTCCTGTGCGTAGATCTCAGGTCACGAATCAGTTGAAGTTAAGGAACGTCGAGCTCGGACAGTCCTTGAATGGGTGATCGTGTTTGGCAGCTTGACCCCTGAGAGTTTCTAGGACTTCAGTCCTGCCCCACAACAAATGTGTGAGCACATATGATACATGTGGTCTCACCTTAGGCAAGAGTTTGTTCAAAATTGCCTCTGTTCACCCAGCAGAAAATGGGTACCCGGTAGGATAAAGTCATGTGACGATAATCCTCTAGCGCCTAACAGGCAGCTTTGGTCAACCGGGGTAATAATAATCAGAATCTGATTACATCGTCCAGTGAGCAACTAGTCAGATGGGTACTTGGTGCTATATAAATGAATTATCATTATTAGAAGTAGTAAAAGTACTGTCGGAAATAGGAAAAAACTGTTTTTAGGCTGTTACTCTGTATCCCTAAAATTTACACAATTGCAAATAGCATATGTCGAAATAACCCACTTCGGCCTAACTTGGCGTTCAGTGGGATGAGTAATACGATATCCAGGAAAGCATGTTTACTCGTAAAATCGGGCAAAACTTAGAAAAAATACGAATAGCTGCTGAAAACAATAGATGAGACTATAGATGGCAATTAGGTCGCTCAGCCAGGTATGACGATGGACCGTCGACTCACCTGGCATGAAATGCACGTGCTGCCTACAGGCACAAGGGGTCATCTCAAAAATATTTTTTGCTTTTTCATTGTGTTGACTATGTCTCATCTATTGATTAACATCTTACGTGTCTTTCTTTCATATAGTTTCATATACAGAGATATGTAAAAGAGTATGATCCCCGAAAACCATAGAAACGCATCGTAGTATATAGGACAGGACTGGATATTATTTATAAATTGTTATGACGTGCCGTGTACCTCCCCCGGAATAATTGCCCTAAAGGATTATCTTATCTTAGCTGATACATGTATCTCTATCCCGAAGCCCGACCCCAGGTTTTGCTTTTGAGACGGCCCCGCCTATCTGTTTCTTTTTATAGTGACAGTGAGACTGCATGGTAGCTACATCCTTAATAGTTTCGGCATAAAAGTTATTATTTTTTACGTCAGCTATCGTTTATAATGAATCTACGTCTAATTTCAAATTGGGCATTTAAAAAGCGCCCTTTGAAATACAATATCGTCGCACACTAATTTGCGTAAAGCCATGGTCTGTTCCAAATAAGTCTGTTTGGACTTAGAAAAAAACCGCATTGCTCATTTCTGCACTAATTTCCCCTCAGTAAAGTCCTTACGAAAGTTTCCTATCTCTCTACTACCGAGACTGTAGTTAGGCCGAACTTAGTTTAACAGATATTTCACACTTTCACATATCAACTACATAAATTGTAGAGATAAATGAGAAAATACAGTTTTTTTTCTATTTCCGACAGTACTATAGTAATATCTTCTAGAAAGTCGTCTAAATACAGCACACAACTGCCCCTCACTGATTATTCACACATACAATGTATTACACTTTGAACACTGTTATTCAATGAATAACACTGTCACGTGATACTCAAAAGAAAAACACTGCCACATTGATACTCTATGAATAAAACTGCCACATTGATACTCTATGAATAAAACTGCCACATTGATACTCTATGAATAACACTGCCACATTGTTACTCTATGAATAACACTGCCCGATGATAACAATAGAATGCCATCAGGTTGTAAATGTATTGCTAACCATCGCATTTATCGGCATTACACCTTGTAGACATTGTATATGTGGGGAATCGAAGCCGGGTCTTTTGACGTGACGAGCAAACGGTTTAACCACAGGGCTTCTGAATGCTGTCAGCAACAAGGGTTATCAAGTCAGATTACGCCATTGTATTCAGTCAACAAAATAAAGGTCATTGCATTACATCTGAAATGTCACTTGGGGTTAGAATATAGAGACCTACTTTCTTGTTAAACGCAGCACTCCCAATGTTCCAGCTAGATGACGGCGTTCTGGAAATATTCGAGTCTGAACCAGACAATCCAGTGATTTACATCAGCACCAATCTACACACACAGGATACGATGCCATACACCAACATCTAACGTGAACTTGCCACTCATACAAGGGTAATGCTATTTGTGTCAGGTTACCCGTGAAGATCCGGGTTAAAATTGATCTTCAGTAACCCATGCTTGTCGTCAGACGTGACTAACGGGATCGGGTGGGCAGGCTCGCTGACTTGGTTGACGACATGTCATCGGTTCCCAATTGCGCAGATCGATGCTCATGTTGTTGTTGTCTGGTCCAAACTCGTTTATTTACAGACCACCTCTAAGTACTTGGAATATTGCTGTGTGCGGCGTAAAACTAAACTCACTCACTCACCCATGCTTGTCATAAGAGGGGTTGGGTGGTAATGGCTCTGACATGGTTGATACATGTCATAGTATCCCAACTGCGTAGATCGATGCTCATGCTGTTGATCACTGGATTGTATGGTTTAGACTCAATTATTTACAGACCGCCACTATAAAGCTGGAATATTGCTGCGTGCGGCGTATTTTAACTAAACTCACTCACTATTTGTGTCAGGGCGTTATCTTTGACAGAAACCCGATGTCATTACTTGCCCAACGAAGGAGGGCAGATGAAAGTGAGTACATACGCCGTTTTTAGCAATATTCCAGTGGTATCATGGCAAGGGACACCTGAAATCTGCCTCTGAAAATATTGGTACCGCTATAATGGCTAAAATGAAGAAAATGTATCATTTGTCTGAAAATATCCCTGAGCCAGCCAATCAAACGTCTTTTCCTGTTATTCACATGACAGTATACCAAGTCTGTGTGATAACGGCATACATTTACGTCATCAACAATGGATTACGTCACCATATGTCTCGTGGCGCAAATATTGGAAGTTAACGGTTTTATAACCACTTTGAAAATACATTTCTGAAGTTGATTGAGTTGTAATTAACGTGCATGCGTGTGTATGTGTATGTGCGGCTGCTTGTACTAGCCCAGACTTAAGCTGGTTTTATAGTGCTAGCCCACTGAGATGCCATGCCGCAGTAAAGCATGAATACCCCACTCACTCAGATACATTATACTGACTCCGAGCCGACCAGTCCTTGTTGTACCCATTAATGCCGAGCGCCAGGCAGGGACCAACGAGTACCATCTTTTAACGTATTTTGGTATGACGCGGTCGGGGATCGAACCCGTGACCTTCCGCTCTAACCACTACACCAGGGAAGCGGTCCCCATGAAAGAAAAACTAGTAGTTCTGGTCATAGCTTTCTTTAAACACTGACATTTGTATCACTGATTAAATGATAGCACCATGCAAGGGAGTTTTCCATGGGGACACTAATTATAGTCTGGATAGTTTGCAGTTATCTCAGATTAGCGAGTGCGTGAATTGTTTCATGTCACTTTTAGCAGCCTCTAAACTTCCCGCCTGCCCAGCCGTCCGGAACGGGTCTATCTTCATCTCGGACGGTCAAATTTCAAAAGTAGCCGGTCTGGTAGATGTGTTTACCCCTAGCAGTAAATATTTCATATCAGACAGGTTCTTTTGTCAGTTTGAGGTGTTTAAGGTATTATGATAATTAAGTTAAACTATTTACGATTGGACTGTTCATTTTACAATAACCAATCACAACACATGTACTTTCAGCATACCTAAACTCAGTGCATTGCCTGTTAGTGCTTCCAAACAGTAAAGTATTCGGAAACCTGATTTTTCTTCTTCATTGTTGAAAACCGGACCGGCAAGTTTGTATCCGGACTGGTAATTTTTAAGTTAAGAGTCCGGCTGTCTGGCTTGGAATTTTGGGAGTTTTAAACACTGCTTTTAGCAATATCACGGAGGGGGGCACCAGAAATGGCCTTCACATATTGCACCCACATGGGGAATCGAACTTCGAGGTGCAAACGCTTAGCACCCCACTGCCCCTTATCACAGATGAACACAGACTCTTGATCTTGTCTCCTCCAATCTGAATCTAAAGAAGTAAATATCACATGCAACTAGTTTGATATATGAGACCTTTTATTCTCAAAACATGATACCAAATTACTTTTCCATGAATATGGCCATGATGAATGGTACAGTGATACTGGTGCACATCACACATTAATGAACAGAATTCACAATTGGAGCTTCTCCCTCGTCTCAGACAGATCACATACAAAACGTATAGCTAACAGACATAAATAATCAACAAGCCTAAAATTACACAATATTTACAAAATATAAAATTGAAATATTAAATGTTAACCTAAAATGTTCAACGCTTGTGAAAGAGGTGATAAGACAGTAAAACTTGGACATCACACCGGACCCAGCAAGTTTTTCTGACTGAAAGTAACATCCATTTGTAATGGTTCGCTTGACATAAGAAAGTGATCTTTTATGTAAATCAAGAATGTTGGATGAATGTCTTACATTAATGAAACACTTCCTTGGAATCAACAAGACTTGTTCATTAGTATCCACTAAATACCATGTTATACTTTAAGAAAATTTACATTTTTGCTTAAGTTTTTATGATATTAAGTCACAGTTAGTCGAAATTAGTTTCATTACCATGGCAACTGCACAATACCATGATGAAAATCTCCCGCACACACAACATAACTAAGCACATACGACAATAATGACAGGTGCTTGGCTGGACATCAATGTTGTGACATGTCTTCCTTCATCTCTTCCAGAATTCTGAAGTTATCATTGAGATATGAGAGACAATGATTTACAACATAAATGCAGGTCTGACCAGAAGCAGACTGGCTGATACTAGTCACCAGGCCATTAGCAGTAAACTCAACCGATAAATAGTTCACTTCTAACACACATGTCCTCATGGTTTCTTCTTTTTGGGCCGGCCTCGTCCGTCAGGCGTACCATCTGCCTTCCGCTTCTGACTCTGAAATCACAAACGAAATTTTGCTTTACTGTCGCAAGATGCTGACATTAAGACTTGAGACATCTTATTATAAGGCAAAAACAGGAACGTGTAAGATTAAAAATTTATTCAAGCAGTATCACGTAGAACCCTTCAAACATTCTTCACACATGATGAATCAAACCCAGGACACCCCAAAGTTTAACTACAAAGTCAACCCCCCACATAGTGAAGTTAATGATAACGCGGACACGATGTAAGCTTAGCATTAAATCCTGTGTTATACCCTTGGGCCTGGTCCCACAGAGTATTCTTAGTGCTGCGACTATCTTAAGCCAATGTTAAATATGGGAGATGTGATCACCTTAACGCTAAGATGAGTCTCTGGAAATGGGCCCTTAACTATGTTGACCCACAACAATACAGTCTGAAACTGACGGTACTTACCTTGGGTGTTCCTGATTTTGGCCGTCCCTTCCTCTTCTCCGCCTTCTCTCTCTCCTCCAGTTCCATGTTCTCTCTCTCAATCAGTGTGATCAAGGTGTTGCAACGACGTTGTAACTCCTGGGGAAGAGAAGTTCAAACAGGTCAAGACAATCTTGTTTGAAATCAGGGAGGGCACGAGAACGCAACTGAGTGTACATGTCCATTGCAATTAATGACTAATAGTGAGTGAGTTAGGGAGTTTATTTTAACGCCGCTTTTAGCAATATTCCAGCAATATCATGGTGGGGGACACCAGAAATGGGGTTCACACACTGTATCCATATGGGGAATTGAACCTCGTCCTTCGACGTGGCGAGCGCCCGAACGCTTTTAACCACTTTACCCAACTAGGTTACCAATAATTCTCTTTACCTGTTTCTGTATTCAGCAATATTCAAACTATTTGATATTGCTTGGAAATATTCAAGTTTGGACCAGACCATCCAGTACTTGATATGTTGAATAACGATCAACTGATTGATGGATCATACAATGACACACCAACAAACCAGAGTACGTAGCTCAAAATGGACTCATGGTTAATGTAACACAAGATTTTGTGAATGCACAAGTATTCCTTTCAGATTATCTCTTGCATTGGTACAAATATCACTCTCCATAGCAAATAGTATACAGAGACCATAAAACATGAGTGAGTTTAGTTTTATGCTGCACTCAGCAATATTCCAGCTATATGGCGGCGGTCCAAAAACATGATCCACTAGCAAAATTTTGTTAGTTTTTGATACTAACCATAGCAGTCCTTGACTTGATGAACCAATCAAATCGGAACTGAGGAGCCTGTCGGACTGCCTGGCGGAGGTCGTCGTACACATTCTCCTTGTCGAAGCCCAGCTTGTGCAACATGCACACCAGGAACCGATCTTCCTCCTCGGTGTAGTTCTTGCCCTTGTTCGTTCCGTACTGGATACGCAGCTGATGGAATGGAGCTCGGTAGCGGGCCATCTACATACAGAATAACATGGTGATCATTTGCTTTACCATCATTGTCTTGCTGCTATGATCACTGCTCTTGTATTATGACACCTTCTATTTGATTTGAGAACTTGGTCAATTTTAGAATACAATAGTTAATCTGGATCTGCCTATGAAATGTAATGATTTATTTTCATTACTCTGAATACAAGTATTTTCATGACTATCTTGAGACAATCCTCACCTTGGCATCGAGGGCTTTCTTGATGCTGATCCTCCGCTGGATTCGGGCCTCTCCCCTCTCGATCTGTGCCATGATTCTCTCAATATCCTGGAGCTCATTACATCGTTCCCAGAAGACCGCTGAATAGGCAATCACCTGCAAACATCCAACAGAATACAGGGCCCCATTTTAAAATGGATGTTTGGGCTACTAGTGTCAAACTATATAATGAGTGTTTTTTAAATGTCATTCATATACACGGAATACACTGGTTGAATCAATTTAATCTTGAAAATACACTCATGAAGTCATATTTTTAATACAAATAGAATGAACATGGACAAACAGATTTGCAGGACAAAATGATACAACCCTAAAATATGAACTCATGACCTACAGGTAAACATTTTCAAATGTCAGTCACTGCCTCAATGTCAAGAATGAATTTTTCAACTTTAATGATTTACCTCTTCTGGTGTTTTGCCTTCCACTTCTCTTGCAATACTTTCAACATCATCACGTCCATATTTTTCATTTGCCTTGATGAACTGTTGGAAGTCTCTCTTGGTCCAGTTGGTGAAACCCTGCAACCACAAACAATAGTTAGAAAGGTGACGTGAAAGTGGGTTTAACGTCGTGCTTGAGAATATTTCGCTCATATGACGACGTGCATGCATGTGTATGTGTGGCTGCTTGTACGAGCCCAGACTTAAGCTGGTTTTATAGTGCTAGCCCACTGAGATACCATGCCGCAGTGAAGCATGAATACCCCACTCCGACACATTATACGGACTCTGAGCCGAGAGTCCTTGTTGTACCCATTAATGCCGAGCAACAAGTACCATATTTTAACGTCTTTTGGTATGACGCGGTCGGGAATACTTAGAAAGAACATACCGTATATGACCGTCTATAAGCCGAATTTTGAGGACCAAAAAAAGCCGTCTGTAGAAGGGGGTCGTCTTATCCATGAGTTACACTTTCGTCAAACTTTTTTCCAGGGGTAAGAAAACAACATCGTATCACTTCGCGTGAACAAACAACAGAAGACGACTTTGTCAGTAGAGACGTCAAATTTGCAATTAAACATCACTAGACAAGATTAATTACCTTTTAAGTTATAAGTTGTTTTTGCTGGGCATTGTTTTATTTGCAGGGATTAAGATTACCGTGCGTATTTGTCTCGTACACAAAGCCGGAAATAGCAATCAGCTGTGCACACGTTTCCCGGCGAACAAGTTCAAACATGCACAATAATATAACGGGACGAATTCTGACGCAGTCATCAGTAAAATATAATACAGAATACCGTTATTTAACCCAAAGAAATATATCCTAGCATTGTGTAATTTTAGTTACAGTTTTTGCTCTATAAATTAATTAAGATTACCGTGCGTATTTGTCTCGTACACAAAGCCAGAAATAGCAATCAGCTGTGCACACGTTTCCCCGCGAACAAGTTCAAACATGCACAATAATATAACGGGATGAATTCTATTGATTGAATACTATTATTTAACCCAAAGAAATATATCCTAGCATTGTGTAATAGTTTTTATGTAAAAAATATATAATCAACACTAAGGTTATATGGACCATCATGAACGATGGTAAGCACGTGACATGGAACGAGGCGTAATCAGTTTGTGATTGTTGAATGGGGTAAAATAAGCAAAGCCAGTTTGTTGCTACAATAAATATGATATTTAGAGAAGCAAAATATATTATGCATTTTCTGTCAACTACACTTCGTTTCGATCCGTGAGTAGACACAATATATGACAGTGAATTCTTTGAATAATGTGGATCGACTTACAGTATGAGGAGGACAGTGACACGGAATTTGATGGGTTTACGGCCGATGACTTGTGAAAATCTCAGAACTCTCTTGCAGAAATGTCAGTGTTTATTGTTAGTGGACTATTTTTCTTATTGTCATATATATATAGATGAAATATGGACACTTAAATAATATATTTTGAAACAAAAGTTGACTTCAGTTTTTATTTACCGATGGTACTTTTTCTCTCCATACTCACCGATTTCACAAAATGGCGTCTCGTTGTTGATGCAAGCAGTGATCATCGGGATATAAAAAGGAACACAAACACATGTTGCCACAATACACCGGTAATCTTTATTATGTAATATTCTCACCAACACTTACGCTGTATATCCACTTTCCAAATGGCGTCTCGTTGTTGATGCAAGCAGTGATCGTTAAAAAAAGGTAAACAAACACCGGTAATCTTTATTATGTAATATTCTCGTAATGGTGTCTCGTCGTTGATGGAACATACTTACTGGGTACTCTGGTCTCTGTTGGCCGCGACCCATCGCGGGGGGGTCGGCCTATCCATGAGAGATATGATTTTGACACTGATTTTGAGGGTCAAGTTTGGGGGTCGGCTTATCCATGGGGTCGGCTTATAGATGGTCATATACGGTATCAGGTTTCAAGGAAAATGTCTGTTACAAAGTACAAGGTCTCTAATGTCTTCTAAATGTACATTATCCGACCGAAATTAAAAGTAATTGCAAGACAGATTTGTAAATCAAGGTCAGCATTGATTAGGCTCTGCACAAACTGTTGTCATTCTTCAATCAAATAACAGGTGTCTGTCTATATCAGATTACTATGGACCACATATTCCATTGGATGGATTGATCCATTGATTTCAGATTTAAAAGCAACAACCATGTCTTCTGTTAAATTCATGGATTCTTCTAAGATGTGTCTGTTTATACAATTACCACCAACACTTCATAAAAACATGACAGTTTAAATGAGAACAAATTGCTACTACTGGTCACAAGCAGGTAACTACTAATCGTCTACCTGTTTGAGGAGGTCTTCCTTCTCTCCTATCTCGTCATCGTTCAACTGTTCTGACTCGTCAATCCTCATCTGGTCTTCCTTACGAACTCTGTCAGCATCTGACCCCAGATCTGGGTTCTTCGGTACCTGTCAGGAAAACACACAGATTTGAGCAAAAATTTCCCTTCCCCAAAAATATTTTACTTAACAAAATCTGGCACCCTCAGGACATTGAGTTGCTGTGCTTCAAGAATATTTATACAATTCAAATGTTACAATGCTTCGCATTCAAAGTATCTGTTATTTCTAATGAAATTGCAAACTTTCTACCAGTCATCCTGTTTGTGGCCCAATATCCAATGGGGACACATGAATCATATACCCCTTGTAAGATACGTTTACATGCATCAGTTGTTGCATACAAACCTTGTAGCCTATAGTTTTTCGGTAAAAGTAGATCTCCTTGTCGAGCAGCTCGAAAAGCCGGGGAGGGAAGAACTGGAAGTCCTGAATATTGGGTTGCTTTGGGGGACGTGGTGCCTGCAACATATTAAATCCATGGTACACTGGCACATCACTGCAACATTACTACCCAAAGTTATAATGTCTCAGGTCAAATCACTGTAACACTAGACTGTGTTCTGGCACATCACTGCAACATTATACAGCATTGAGGCACATGGCTGCAACATAATAATGTGTTGCAGCACATCTTTGCAACATTATACTGTGTCGCGGCAAATTACAACATTATACTGTGTCACGGCACATCGCTGCAACATTATACTGTGTCGCGGCACATCGCTGCAACATAATACTGCGTCGCAGCAAATCACTGCAACATTATACTGTGTCGAGGCAAATTACTGCAACATTATACTGTATTGCTGCAACATACTGTGTCGCGGCAAATCACTGCAACAGTATACTGTGTCGCGGCACATCACTGCAACATTATACTGTGTCGCGGCACATCGCTGCAACATTATACTGTGTCGTGGCAAATTGCAACATTATACTGTGTCGCAGCACATCTCTGCAACATTATACTGTGTCGCGGCAAATTGCAACATTATACTGTGTCGCAGCACATCTCTGCAACATTATACTGTGTCAAGGCACATCACTGCAACATTATACTGTGTCGCGGCACATCACTGCAACACTACACTGACAGGGCACATCACTGCAATGCTACACTGTGAATTAGGGTTTTTAGGCTTACCTTGGGAGCCTTAGGCTCGCTGACACGTAGCGCCTCTCGGAAGTATGCATCCACAGCGTAATTAGCTTTCCTTTCTCTCTTGGGCTGCTCAATCCAGTGGCCTATGCCCAACTTCTGCTTGTCACGATAATCCTCTCCCTCAAACTTGTAGACACTCTCCTGGGACTCCATGGTGAACGTCCGCAGACTTCCCTCGCCCAACTTCTCAAACTTCTCGTTGATTTCTTCAGTCTACAAGAACATTCGCTCATCATGAGGGTTGAATATAGCCATATTTCATCAAACTCAACTCCCATTGTTTTGAGTTAATGGAAATCCTGAATCGATAACTAAAATATCTCTGTAAAGACATGGACCCACTGACACTGATGTGCAATTTTAAACAATGCCCATTAGAACATGAAAACCAAATTTGTACATTTTCTTTTCACATTTGACAATAGAAATTGAAAGAAGAAAATGGCTCAAGCTAACAGGCTGTTCTAGCAAGGTATATTTGGTCATGAAAACAACTTTGCTAACTCAAAATATTGAAATATGTTATGGAAACAGTTAATTAATACCCATACGACAGATTGACTATGTCTCAGTTTAATAAAAGGCAAAAATAATGCTAACGGACGGATGGACCAATGTCCATCTTACCACATTGTATTATGGTTAGTACCTTTCGCTCTCCCTTCTCGATGATGGATTCGATGTCTTCATCTGTGATTTCACTGTCTTTCGACGCAAATACGTGACTAGCACCGTGCCTGATCATACTCAACACCTCGTCCTTACCAAGCTTGTTGGCCGAGTGATCCAGCAGACGACCTGAAACGACACAGAACAAATATTGGAATGAATGTGTTTATTAATAAGACTGGCTTCCACAGGAGATACTATGTAGATCGAGATATACTCTGCAGACTAATGTGACATCATGAGTTACCATGATACTGGACAATCAACAGAAACTCATCCTCGTGTCCGATTTAAATAGCCCCGGAGAAACTATTGTCGATGCATTAAAAATCAAAAGACACAAAGATGAGATCAAATATTGCAGAGGCTTCTAATTAGGTCGTTATCGACATCTATATTTATGTATGCCAGTGATAAATGTACTCCTTTATTATAGTCTGTTTGTGGTGAAAACGTACCCGATGAATTTCACTTTAAACAAAAAAGTAAATCAAATAAAGTGAAATTAAGATTGCGAATCTTCATAATTTTACCTTGCCATTTGAAAATTTAAATCTCAGAATTTTATTCAACTTGGGATGAAAGTTGTTTAACAAATGATCATAGTTTCAAATCGGTATTATTGGTTTGTATTACAAGGGGGTATGCACATAAAATGAAACACCGAGATCAAGTAGGGTTGGTCTAAGTTAACGCTCATCACGTACCGCACGTGCATTTGTTTCAACAACTGCGCTTACCCTCTTGTAATACAAACCAATATAAGCGATTTGAAACTATGATCGTTCGTTAAACTTTTTTCATAAGTTGAATAAAAATCTAAGATTTAAATGTTCAATTGGCAAGGTAGAATTATGAAGATTCGCATTCTTAATTTCACTTTATTCGATTTACATTTTTGTTCAAAGTGCAATTCACCGGTACGTTTTCACTGCAAACAGGCTATAAACTAGGTGTGTAGTGTGGTTCTTTTTCAGTTTATTTTACGCAAGGAAACAGGAACATGTTCAGTCTGTGATTAACCTCATTCTTCACAATTAACAAATATGTAGATAACAAATATATCCCTGGCTCCCCAAATGCTAGGCTTGCCTGCAGTCTCAAGAAAGTAACAAGAGGATGTGTTCACCTTGTTGAATGACGATGTTATCAAGCCTCAGTTTCATTTCAGCTTTCTCCACAATACGTTCCTCCACTGTGTTCTCGGTGATGAAACGGAACACCTTCACCTGCTTCTTCTGACCAATACGATGAGCTCTGTCCTAAAATTCACAAACAAAACAGGTTCATTTCCACAGAAGTAACATGTAATAAACCAGCAGAAAATAATGCTGTGACTTTTACCTGAAATAAACGAAAACAACGTATCCTCAGGTATTATATAAACAAGAATGTCCACTCCAGAAACCTTTTGTCAGATCAAACCTACCATAGCCTGTAAATCAACTTGGGGATTCCAGTCAGAGTCGAACAAGATGACAATGTCGGCAGTAGCAAGGTTGATGCCAAGACCGCCAGCCCTCGTACTCAACATGAAGACAAACTTCTTGCTGTCAGGCATGTTGAAGTCATTGATGGAATTCTGTCGAAGTAAATTAACAAGCCAGTGAGTCATTGGTTGACACCATCAAGTAAGGGTGTAATTAGAAACTTTTGGCTCCTTTGAAACGTGAAAGGTTTAACATCAAATGAAATAACTGAAAATTTGGCTTGACATGTCAATATTGCATAGTGGAAATTTGAAAGTTATATTTATCATGATCAAATGTCTAAATATAGTTTAATAATAAAGCAGTCATGCCTGCTCAGGACATTATTTCAGATGACAATTAGGATCTCTTATGAAAAAGAATAGAAGAGTCACACTGGAGAAGCCTCCAATGTGTGTTTTTTTCTTAACCATCCACTCAACCTATATAATAGGTAAAAGTTTATAGAATCTACTGCTTCAGGCCAGGATGTATAGAGCTCATACTTGCAAACAACCTGTATATTCCGTACAGCTTTGAAAAATCAACTGCACTGAGCTAGGATGTTTACAATCAGTTAAAATTCACAATCAGCTTGCGAGGGCCTACCTGTCTCTCTTCGTGGGGAGTGCTTCCGTCGAGACGACAGTAGTCATACTGCTTCCAGTAGCAGTAGTCCTCCAGGATGTCCAACATACGGGTCATCTGACTGAAGATCAACACCCGTGACCCTACAAACACCACATGCATATCAGATACCACAATGACACCAGGAAATGATTCTGATAGGGCAATGTGCCATTAGATTCTTAAAAATGAACGCATCTTTTCACAATGTATCAATAGCTGCATATGCGAGTCAGAGTTTACAGTGTTCACGAATGGTGTTTCAAAGTAACAGGACATTGGGTCCTGTAAGTTTAAGATGTCTGTCTGACCCATTGAAAATTCACAGGACCCATAGAATAAAATTAAACACACATTTCAGATTTAACATTTCTTATAATTGGCACTGAAATTATTAACAAACATAAGAAAAATTAAGATAAAATAAACAGCAAACAAGTGTCACATGTCACATATAACAGCTTCAGTCAAAGTCATTGTGAAATATACAGTCGGACACTGGGGCCGGTGGGTTGTAGACTTCTATCGGACCGTTGGCGAATCTGACGGATTTGTCAGAGGGTCAGACACTATTCGCTAACACTGATGTACTTACTTGTGTTCATCTCAATTGGGTATCCTTATTTTCCTTTCAGTAACCAAATAATTATACCCACCGCACTCAAACTCAATTGGGTATTTTGCCATTTTACATTAATTGTAAAAATATAAAGATTAAATGATGATTTAAGTGTTTATAATTTATATTTGATCTGTAATATGAGAAACGATAAATCACCAATATGCAAGCTAAAATGTGACATTTTTGTGTGTACGAATGTAAGATCAAAATTATTGAGTATGTACAAAATTCAAGCATACGTGAACGCATAATAGACATAATAGGAATTGAGTTTTCACATAAATATTTGGGTAATTTACGCAGATACGCAGCTTATCTGTACCTCTGTCAAGTACCATCTTTTGTTGTCATTTGCTACAAGGATTGAACCATTAACCTTCCACATTCTTCCTCAGTCAACTTGTGAATTTGAATTTGTGCTGACTGGAAACTACTACCCCATAGATAATGGTTACGAAATAAGTTCATTTGTCAAGACAAACCTTCTCTCTTGAGTTTGGGCAACATCTTGTCAAGGATGACCATCTTTCCGCTGTTTTCTACAATGTGGTAATCCGTGGTGTACGGGGGACCCGGCTCAGCCCCATCAAACAGGTAGGGGTGATTACAGCACTTTCTCAGCTGCATGAGAATATTGAGGAGTCGCATCTTGTCTGTCTTGCCAGCTCCATTCACAATGTCAATGTCCTTCATCAGAATCTTTGTGTACCTATGAGTGAGTGAGTGAGTGAGTGAGTGAGTTTGGTTTTATGCCGCTTTTAGCAATATTACAGCAATATCACGGCGGGGGACACCAGAATGAGCTTCACACATTGTACCCATGTGGGGAATCGAACCCGGGTCTTCGGCGTGATGAGCGAACGCTTTAACCATCAGGCTACCCAACCGCCCCTATGAGTAGTAGACATCCATTCAGGTACATACTTCATATGTACAACATCAACTGTTTATCAACAATTTTGTTTCAATGTAAATACAGTGAACTGCATTTTGTAACGAACTCACTCATAACAAACTGATGGATGAAACAAACTGTTCCGTCCTATATATGTTAGTTGAAACGTAATACCACAACTACTGATGCTCACATGTATTGGTACATATTGAGTGAGTTAGTTTTACGATGCACTCAGCAATATTCCAGCTATATGACGGCAGTCTGTATAATAATCGAGTCTGGACCAGACAATCCAGTGATCAACAGAATGAGCATCGGTCTGCGCAATTGGGAACCGATGACATGTGTCAACCAAGTCAGCGAGCCTGACCACCCGATCCCCGTTGGTCGCCTCTTACGACAAGCATGGGTTACTGAAGATCAATATTCTAACCCGGACCTTCACGGGTTGTATTGGGACATACTACAAAGCACATACTCAGACCATAAATAACAAGGATTGGGGTGAAACGTGAATATCTACTTTCAAGGAGAAAACGAAATAACTATTCTTACCATTCTCTCTGCATTTTGCCCAAACCAACAAAGATCTTGGTTTCCTTCTTAGGAAGCAATCGTTTCTCCACCTCTGACTTGATACGTCGCAGCAAGAAAGGTCGAAGCACCTGTCAAAAAATGAGAATGAAAATAGTAGACATATGTGTCAAAGAAGGATGGGTGCTTTCTTACTTAGTTTGTAATCTTAAACTAAATTGATGAAGTAAACAAATACTTCCTCATCCTGGGAACATTACACTGGCTGTAAACCTTTCAACTCACTATAATGACATTAATAATAATGATAATAATAATAAAAATAATCTAAGCGCCTTTGAGCAGACTTTCACGGACTGCAAACAGGTACTACATAAATGACTAGTCTGATTGAACAACCGATTCGATTATAAATGACCATTCTGAGCACTTACCGCATGAAGTCTTTCAACTAAGGCAACATCTCCGAAGCAATTGTTGGCATTAAACCAAGAATCAAAATCCTGCATTGAAAGAAAAACCAGAAGTTAGAGTAAAAGTAGAAACTGACACAACACATATACAGATGATTATGTCCTGACAACATGATTGGATACGAACTTAGTCATTATCTGTATGATAGATAACATGGTATAGAGGCATGTATTCCTTCGATAGTAATCTACACTACCACTATATTGTCTGTCATTCCCAATGACATAACATTCTTCTCTAGCCAATGATTCAGTCAACATGTTAATGATAATCATAAATATTTCACGTCATAGACCATTCTGCTGTTATTTAGAGTATAAGTTTACATAGTCAATTAGAACATATAATTCTTCAAGATCAGACTGATAACCACATGAACAGTATGGAAGCCTAGATTCTCAGAGTAAAGCTTAGTTCAACTGCTCATCAGAGGGATAGATTATATTTTGTGTAGTTTCTGAAGGTCTATAGAAGACATGTTTCTGTTACAGTTTTCGATAATGACCCATGTTTTTAAGCCCAAAGTTTGTCTTTTGTGGGGCCAGTGGGGACCACTGTGTCCACACCTAGAATTATCAATCCAAAAAGCTATGTCTGTTGTGTATTTTACGTGTTCCTTACGTCAGATGAGTTGAAGACGTCAGGGAGCAAGAAGTTAAGAAGTGCCCACAACTCGTGCAGATTATTCTGCAGCGGAGTCCCTGTGAGCAGGAGGCGGTTTGTCGATTTGAACTCTCGCACAATCTCAGAAAGCTGAAATGGAAAAACTCATCTTAAAACATGTGTCAATGGACACTCTAATACGCTATGTCATATAGATCACATCAAAGTTACAAAACTGCATCTAAATCTTACGCCATTGCTTTGATCAATGTCACAAAATTTGTGTTGCTTGGTTCATTTATGTGTTAATGATTAGAAAAACGGTCTGTGAGGGTATTACAGTTGATTTGTCTATTTATAGAGATTGATTTCTTATGTTCAACAATATTTTGCATTCATTGAGATATAAACACAAACATTTTGTGCACACTTTAGATAAGATTTCCTCTGCGGTTAACTCCACACATGCAGTAAACATCGAACTAAATTCTTTAATAACACAAGGACCCTTGACATAAATACTTGTTGTTCTATATGAATAGACAGTTACTCAGTGAATTGTTTGCAGCTAGTCTGAGTACAACTATCAAGCCATTTGTCAAAAAGTCCTATCCGTTTCCACAAGATGAATAGTAGTTTGTATTTTGCAGTTTCATGAGCGTCAATTACATTTAATGCTGAAAGAAATCTAGGAGTATCTGTCTGCAGATGGTGTAACGCCTCTTTGTTTCAAGAGCCTTACCTTGGATTTTTCATTTTTGATTCTGTGAGCTTCATCAATGACAAGATACCTCCAGTTGAACTTCTTAAATACCGACTTTTCTCGAATGACCATCTCGTATGAGGTGATACACACATCCCACTCGCCAGGCATTAGAGTGTCACGGATAAATGCAGCCTGAAACAGCATGAGAGTCAGACAATACTAAGGCTGAAAATATACTGTGAGGCAAATACGACATATTTACATATATATGGTAACGGATACGAATATTTATTCATGAATACTTTATGTTTAAAATATCTGGGCATTAGAATAACAAACATGCCATGTAATTGCTCAAGTTGAAAGATTTCAATGATATCTGCAATAAAATAACAAAGGAATACATAGCGAACAATGCCACAAGGCCAACTCCAAATCAACACAAGATTAAACGTTATGCCATTGCTTGGATATTTTCATTTTGCATTACATTCACTTAGATAAACAACAAACTAGTTTCGTAAAAAGTACAAAAGTAAAAACTAGTGAATAAAACACTCGTAAACATATTCGTCAAAAACATTCTGTTCTAGTTGCGAGTAATATCACTGCAAATGACAACACTAAAATGTAAAAAAAATCAATGCTAAGCGTTAATAGTATTTAATAGTTAAAACTAATGATTTATTGGCACAGATACATAATATCTAAGCAAGTCAAATTATATTTCAGTTAAAAATATATGAGCATAACCTACCCTTTGTGCCTGGTCTCCAATGAGACAGACAGCTCTGAGCGTGGGGCACCATCGGTTGAACTCGTTCCTCCAGTTATGTAGAGTGGACTTGGGGCAGATGACCAGATGAGGTGAGGCGATGCTACGGTAGTGCTTCATGTAACCCAGCAGGGATATTGTCTGGAGAGTCTTGCCCAAACCCTGACCACAAAACAAAGCATATCTTACACCACACTTACAATTTTACTGCAATGTCACATTCAAGACTGTTGCACTTACAATGCCATGTTAACGCATCTGTGCGTGGGTGCTTGTACTAGGCCAAATTATAGTGTTAGTCCACTGAGTGAGTTTGGTTTTACTGGTTTATGGTGCTGACAGCACCAGAAACATTCAGGGAAAACCAGCACTCCAAACCATGATGCGGGGTTGCACACAGAAATGGTGAGGGAGTGAGTGAGTTCAGTTTTGTGCGCTTTTACAATATTCCAGCATCACTGGGCTTCACAGCCATCACTGCAAATGGGCTCGATGAGATACTCTTTTACCACCAGGCGACCCCACCGCCCCTCGCCCACTGAGACACCACTCAGTTTGACAAGGAGCCTCAGGAGGCTTGTCATATCTTTCAGTGCCACAACTGAGTGAGTGAGTTGGGTTAACACCACTGGGAACATTATGGTAGTTGGTATGGTGCTGACAACCCTTGAAACACAATCAGGGCAAACCAGCACTCCAAACCATGATCGCAGGTTGCAGGGGTTTCCAAGGGAAACAACTCTGCATTGACATTGACAACTGTATAGTGAGGGAGTGAGTGAGTTTAGTTTTGTGCCATTTTTAGCAATATTCCAGCAATACCTCTGAGGGGTCACCAGAAATGGGCTTGCTTCAAACATTGTACCCATGCAAGGAATCAAACCCGGTCTTTGGCGTGAGAAGCAAACACTTTATCTACTGGGCTACCCAATCGCGTCGACAACTTATAGAACCACAGTAATGCGTACCATCTCATCTGCAAGGATTCCGTTGATGCCATTCTCGTATAGGGAGATCATCCAATTCAGGCCTCTAACCTGGTAGTCTCGCATTTCTCCTGTTTTAATGTCTAGAATACAAAGACATACAGTTGACAAACTGGAAATCAATAAAAAATTGCAAATGTTTCTGAATTAATTCTAGAGTGAGTGAGTATGGTTTTATGCTGCTTTTAGCCATAGTGACAGCAGATTGAATTTTAACAAGCTGGCAGACACAGTTGCGTATATACCGAAAATCACTGCTCCACACTAGTGAGTGAGTGAGTTTAGTTTTACGCCGCTTTTAGCAATATTCCAGTAATATCACGACAGGGGAACACCAGAAATGGGCGTCACACATTGCACTCATGTGGGGAATCGAACCCGGGTCTTCAGTGTAACGAGTGAACGCTTTAATCATTAGGCTACCCCACCTCCCTGAATTAATTTTAGACATATCACCATTGATATGACACAAAAATGCTCTGCAGAATTTTTTCTGAACTATTGGACAACAGAAATAAAATATGAGTTTGTTTTATCTGACAAATAAAATTGTAACCATCTTTCCCCCAAAGACCAAGATGTGAGGCATTTTAGTCAGTTTCGGTTAACTTGATCTATTATACAACTAGCAAACATCACCCATGAATCCATTTCAGTCTTTGAACATGAAAGTAGTTTTCTCACACGAAGGGGATGATTCGAATCTGGTGAGGACGGCTGTTGTCTTTCGACTTTCAGACAATAGCTCTTCGTCCTCCTCCTGCTCGGTTCTGCGATGCCGGTGACTACAACAAAGGGCGTGGCAAAGTTTACCAAATTAGTATAGAGTACAATGATCATCAAACAGTCAACAAGCACCGACAACAAAAAAAAACCCCAACCTTTTCATGACAAAAACAAAATACAGGTATAGATCAACAGGTACTGGGGGTTTTCATTGAGTAAGATTTCCTAAGGTGTATCAGGTCAGCTGTTTCCGGTTGTAAACATAAAGGGCATATGTGAAAAAAGTATCTGGTCAGCTGTTTCCGGTTGTAAACACATGGGGCATATGTGAGACAATGGGCTGGTGTTAAGTGAAACATGTGTTGTAACTGTGGTGATCCGGTGAGGGCTGCGGAGATTTTCCCGTAAGGTATGAACATAGAGGATACTAACGACCTTCCGTGTAATACCAATTTTATTAAACGAGTTAATGATTTGGTATCAAACAAGCGAAAGCGAGTTTGTTGCTAAATCTTTCATGAGTTTAAAGCCCAATCAAAACACATATAAAACATAACTAGTTGAATAAACATGAAGTTGGTAAATGTTGGACAGACCATAAAAGGGAGCTAACTCTTGGTTTCATCACTGCTCTGAGAATATATTGTTAAACACGATTAATTGAAACGTACTGTCATTGCAAGTTATTTTTTATGTATGTGTCCTGTAAAATAATAACTTTACAAGTTTACTAAATTTTGGGCCTTTTCAGGGCATGTCACTGAGAATCAGGGCCTTATCAAGGCTCAACTGAATTTTGCAGTAAAACGTTCAAATTGCAGGTTTTTTAAGCCTGTGAGAACCCTGGGAGCAGAAAATCTAGTGACTGTATCACAAACAATGACCAGTATTGACAGGGTACTAGGACATGCAATGAACCAAGTCACAGAGTCTGACAACCATCCCATTGGTCACCTCTTATAACCAGATTAGGTTCCTTGAGACCATCTAACCCAGAATCCCCATGTAGTATGAATCAAGTCAGCAGTCCACCTACTCTCCTGCAGCAACAAGCTTAGCCTTCTCATCCAGCTTCTTGACCTTTGGCCTGCCTGGCTTCATCTTGAGGGGACTTGTCGGTGCAACAGCCCCTGTTTTGGTCCCAGTTGACATAAAGTGAGCAAAGAGCTCAGTTTGTTGAAGCAAGAAGTCAAAACGATTGCTTCTGTCATTTTGCTATAAAAATACACAAAAAACCATGTAAGTCAAAAACAATTGCTTTAACAGTTAAAGAAAAAATAATCAACATCTTAGTGTCCCATGCAATCTGTGAGGAATTGCTCCCTGCCTTTTTAACTGATACTTACTTCAGTCTGTTCACACTCAAATGACAAGGCTGGTCTGTTTGATTTATACTAACCCAGGAAAGGCTCCTAATAAAAAAATATGGCTAACTTTTGATTTTGGGTCTAATACAAGGTGAGGTGAGGTGAAATTGGGTTTTACGTCGTGCTTGAGAATATTTCGCTCATATGATGACGTGCATGCGTGTGTATGTGAGGCTGCTTGTACTAGCCCACACTGAAGCTGGTTTTATAGTGCTAGCCCACTGAGATACCATGCCGCAGTGAAGCATGAATACCCCACTCAGACACATTATACTGCCTCCGAGCTGACCAGTCCTTGTTGTACCCATTAATGCCGAGAGCCAGGCAGGGACCAAGTACCATATTATATCGTCTTTTGGTATGACGCGGTCCGGGATCGAACCAGCGACCTTCCGCTCTCCGGGCGGACGCTCTAACTACTACAACGCGGAGGCGGTCGTCTAATACAAGTGTGACAAGAGGGACACATATACTTTGATACATCTTTGCTATAATCTTTAAAATTTCAACAGAAGATGACTAAATGTGATTATTTTGACCAAAATAGACCAAATTTGTGTACACTAAACATCAGAACATGTCATCTTTATTATGAAGCTGAACACTCACAATCTTCTCTTCAAATTCTTCATTATCCTCTCCCCCTCTTTTAGGTGGTGACTTCAACAGCACAGACGGACCTGGCATTGGCTGAAATGTACAGGAACATACATAATGATATTATCGTGATCATCGCATACACAAATGAGCTGAAAAGCTGACAAGTCTTGACATGGAAATATACTTTTCAATTTTGTTGATTATTCTTTATCACCATTGTGTGAACATAGAAAACAAGACATGACAAAATACTTGGAGGAACTCACAGTTAATGTATCATTACAGGCAAAACAAAAGCTAAAGCATGAGGTATAAACTTGTTCTTTGCATGTGTTTTAGCACCCGCAAAGAAAGGTTTTGTCATCTACACTGGCTATATGTAAAATAATTCCCAAGCAGACATATCACTTCATTCAAATAAGACATGCAGCAGGTAGGGTACCTGGGTAATAAATGTGGATTCATTACCGACCTGCTGCTCGTCATTTTCAAAGGGAAAATAAAACTTAAGACTTCACAGGACTCAGGAGATATTTCGGCTAGAATGCACTTTACCGGGCGCAGCCCTCGCTGCTCCCTTTACGATCCTTAGGGTTAGGGTATGCCACCCTTTACGATCCTTAGGGTTAGGGAACCCCAGCAGCGCTAATTAATCTGAAAAAGTGCGCCCGGTAAAGTGCAGTACTACCGATATTTCATTAGTTTCTATATTGTCAAGATTACCTACCCTTTAATTTTTATTTCCACTACAACATCAATTTACATTTCGACATTTCAAGCGGGGATTATGGGCGGAACTCTTACCTCTCCTCCAAATCGTACTTTTTGGTTTGACCATTTGTAAATTACTGACTGTGCCATATACATTTTCCCCTTTAAACAATTGTTTATTTCTGCTAGTTCTAAACGCCATTTTACATCTAGTGAATGAATAAGAAATGTAATCACTGAAAACTTCAGATAAAGAAATACTAAATTCACAAGAATGTACAACGCAGAAGAGAAACCTTCAATTTACTCGTAGATGTTAACATGATTTAGAACACAAACAATGATGATAAAAAAATTAGTGATCGAAAACTGAACAACATCCTCATGCATGTTGCTCCACACAAAAGAAAAAGAAATGACTACATTGCTTTTAATAAACCCTTCTCAAATAACAGGCCAAACTTAGTGACAAATGCTTACAGATTGATCCATTGGTTCATCCTCAGGACCACTGTCTGGTTCTGGCTCTGATTCAGACATTGTGATTCAGGGCTAATTCGTTCTTATGCCGTCCTTTATTTGTCGTATGTACACCCGGCTTTTGGCGGGGGAAATGCTCGCTGTTGCACTTCTCGCTCGTAACGAGATTTGATAAAATAATCACAATACGATAGTTTTTGATAAAAAGAACTGCTATCGGCTATTATGGTTCGTTATTATAGAATATATTCAAAATTATATTTTGTATTAAAAAAGGTGTTTTTCCTATAATAATTGTATGGATCGGTGTCACTCGGCCATTTCCGACATATAAACCGGTTTCACTGTTGTCACACGGTAGACATGAGCCCAGTCAATAAACGCGGGGAGTTACCTCCCTTATACTGAGACCACAGAAAATATTATTTCCGACTCTTGAGACTTTACAATATAGGATTATTTATTGCTTGCTATTGCTTGCTGGCATTATTTATCCATGGGCTGAGGTGAGGGAAAATGATGGTTGATATTCACCAGCCATAACCCCATGGAGCGCAGGTTGAAATGTATCCCAAAGGACAATCTTCAGTTTAGTTATGTTCATAGCTTGAAAGCAGTTCTCTTGATACCACGAATTATTTTGAATGATATCAGTCAATACAGTAAGTGGAAACTTGTAAGAATTTTGTGTATTGAAATATGCAACCTTGTTGTATTCGAACCTTTTTAATTCTACAATTCTTTGAAAAAGAAAGATTTTTGTGTCGTATTTACGGAACTATTCATACCAAATAGGGAATATTTATGGTTTTACGAGCTAGAATAGGTCCCTAGCAACATTGCAGGAGGTGATTCACAACCTACTCCCTCAGAGAGCGAGAGAGACAGAAAGAGAGAGAGACACACACACACACACACACACACACAGAGACAGACAGACAGACAAAGTGTCTTCATTGGCAGTGTTCCAGAAATGCCTGTCAGTTGATTACATTTGTTTGTCCTGAGTAATTGGATGGAAACTGAAGCGTGAACTCCCGCCATTCTCGATGCTGCAGCATGTTAGGTCTCCATCCAAAGAGAGATACGATACACCGCATCTAATGGCGGATAACCGGCTCTATGTTTAGATTTTGATATTAATTTTATTTCGAGAAATTTATCGTAAATTCTAAAGAATAAGCATTTCCCTCCGCCATGACATTGCTGTAATATTGCCAAAGTCAACACAGTTGAATTTTGTATGTATTCGTATACAGTTTAACCTCGTTGTAGGAAAAACCAAAGTTTCACCGGTGGCAGTACACTGTTAAATGTATGTCTGAACATATAGTGCACGCATCTTAACATCCGCTCTAAACAGGATTAATCTGTCGGAGGTTGGCATAAACAAGTTGACGTCTGGTCCAACCAGAAAACGTTGTATAGCCTGATTTTCAGCTCTATTTAACATGTTTAACGATCTTTTTTTTCTGGACGGAGTGCATCATTGCACGTAGTAATTTAACGCTACAGATTACACCATCATTTTAATAAATTAATCGGGTGTGAATCCCATTGGAACAAAAGCCCGTATCCGACGTGATCTGGCTTGATGCTTAATCTGTGTTGAGGCTGTCCTAGTTACCACTCACTGTTGCACCGCCATAGCATCAGACAAATACAATGGCGTTCTTCATCACTGGGATGTCACATCCAAAACCACATGTCTGTTTTGTTTATATTACTGTGAATATGTACACGACCGATAACCCTGCCTTCACTAAGAAGGGGGTGGTTGGGTATCCTTGTGGTTTAAGCCTTCGCTCCTCACGTCGAAGACCGGGGTTCGATTCCCTACATAGGTACAATGTGTGAAGCCCATTTCTGGTGTCCCCCGCCGTGATATTGCTGGTATGTCCAATGATCAGCTTCTATTTACCATCCCCAGGACCAATCTCAAATCCTTCGGCCAGAGATCATTCTCATTCTGTGCTCCTCTCTGGAACTGTCTTCCTTTTGATATAAAAACCTCCCCATCTTTAGCTGTCTTCAAGTTCAGACTTAAAACCCATCTCTTCTCCAAGTACTATCCTTGATACCTGCGCTTTGAGCAACCGCAACGGATGGAAAATAGCGCAACATAAATGCACTTATTATTTATTATTATTTATGTTGCTAAAAGCGAAGTAAAACTAAAATCACTCACTCATTCACTAGGATCATAATCACATCAAGATATTTTTATGTTTTTTTTGTGCGTCTTTGTTGTTTAACGCAACAGTCAGCAAAACCTGCTAAATGACAGATGTCTGTAAAAAAAGTCGAACCTGGACTAGACAATACAGTGATCAACAACATGAGCATCGATCTCCGCAATTGTGATACGATGACATGTGTCAACCAAGTCAGCGAACCCCAATCCCGTTCGTCGCTCGTCACAAGCACGGGTTGCTAAAGACCAATTCTAACCCCGGATCTTCACGGGTAGCGGAGACGGGAGTGCAGTTACATTAGTCTCAGCGTGTCAATATCGACTTTTTGACAGATCGCCGTGTCGCCCAACTGCCTGAGATATTTATCTATGGTGTTTGAGGACAAATCAGAAACAATGAATGTTGCTCTTGTACTGCATCATACCAAAATAAGTTCTGAAGGATGGCAGTTATTGTTATCCCGACTGGCGCTTGGAAGCCTTTAGGAACAAAAGAAGGGCTGTTCGTTTCTGCAGTATCTGAGTCCACACACAGAGGAAGTCGACGGTTTGGAGTGTTTTAAAAATCACGCGTGAAGTAATTTACAAGTATGACGTACAAATTCAACGTCAATTCACGTCAAGTGATGGAGCTCAGCACAGGGAAGCTGAAAATGGAAGCGTTACACAGAGTAAACTGGCTGATTGGAGGCGAATGTGTTTTCTTACGGTTTGAATAAAAGTAATAAACTGTTTAATGTCTATTAACACAACACTAATTATAAAAACACCAGATAACGAGATATATTTTATTGCATACAAAGTTCCAAGTCTGGCATGGCACGTGTCAGTAAGACTGCACGAGGTCCACAACAAGACAACAGCTATATTTCCGCTGTAGATATGGCATACCAGGCCTGGTGAGACGGCAGTGTTTTATTCCCACACGAACTAATTAATGCAAGCATGTATGTATGTATGCATGGAGGATGGAGAAAACGACATCTGCCTTCACCTGGTCCAGGAACCTCGATCGGAACTAACGCTCGTGGCTGGTGGTTCCTGGGTTACAATGATCCACCAGAATCTTGATGCTTGTCCTATTTTCCTTAAATCTGTTTTTTTCAGTGGTACAAGGTTTGGATCTGTTTCAGCTTTTATAGATATATGATGCATTTTCGTTATGTTGGACATAAATAGCATGACATGGGATACAGGTAATTATTGATATGTACATAGTACTCAACAATAATCAAAATGGTTATCATTTGGCTCCTTCATGATCCTTACCTAATGTTGAGCAGTATGTGATGATATAGGTGGAACGTTTTACGGTAGGCATATGCTTACAAGTACAAAAACTAGGGGTGGGTATTGGAAACTATTGCAGATAATTTTCATATTGCGATGCGAAAGCATGTATTGCGATATATATTGCAATATATTGCGTGAAGTATTTTTACACAAAAAACTACAGTAACTTATAATCGAGGTAATGCTTGATTTATAGAGCAAATACACAGCAAAATCACTATGCTTGATTAAGCATTAAAAATAAAAATGTGAATAATATTTGGCACAAAAGAAAAAAGGAAATATCCGAATATTTCCGATTGTTACGAAGTTTTCCGAATGCAAGTCAAAATACCGGTTTTCGATCAGCGTATCGCAATACGTATCGTTTTCATGTCTGAACCGGTAAATACCGGTAAACCGGTTATATTGCGCAGCCCTAACAAAAACTTCTTTTTTTTTAATATTTCGCGAAAAAGATATGGTATACGCATATTTAGAATCTTTACATTTTCTAGTACACATATATTCATATAATAGACGACAGACAACTTTTCAGAAAAGTGCATCCAACTCATTAGTCTAATCATTAGCATATGCGTTTGAATATACATGAATTTCTGTTCTGTGTGGAAAAAGGACTCACAAATATTTACTGACCGAGAAGGAGCAGAAGTACCATAAAACATCAGGTTCACACATAAAAACATGCAAAATGGACACATGTCGCTTGTCGTAAAATTGTTGGGATGCTCTGGCGCGATGACACACACTCCGGCGGACTGAAGGCCTGAAATATTAAATAAGCCTAACCGTTTTAGGACATATGTTTATCTAATTGAGTTGCCTTTTCACAACTAAAACAAATAAGAAACGTGTGCAAGTTTTGGACAGGAACTGATTTTCGCACCAATCAGAACAAATTTTCGCACCAATCTGTCCTCTCGCAAATGTACTAGGTTGACTAGAAGGCTATGGGTAGGTGAGGGAAACAACTAGCAAACAATACATAACACGACAAAAGGCACACTGAATGCTATATTTGTGGCAATTAAACATAGATAGGGTGAATGTGTGCATAGTATAAGTGTCTGCCTCACCCCTCGACACACGCACGCACACACACACACGCACGCACACACACTATAAACACCTGGATCCTGGATAGTATGGTTCTCTTTGCATACCATTATCAATTTAGATCATTGTTTCAAAGCTGGTCAACATCCTCTCTGTATGGAATCCTGGAAGGGACATTGTAGCGTTGTCGCCCTCTCAAAAACAACCAAATTGAGGAAAAATTAAGCAAAGCGCGACATTTCGGCCATTTGTCGCATTGTCACGATGTCGTATGTCGCGTTTTGAATATATATTTTTCTATTCCTCCAAAGGGCGACAAAATGCGACAACGCGACAATGTCCCTTCCAGGATTCCATATCTCAGTCATATGTTATCATGTATAATATTTTAAAGGTAGCAGCCATGCGCTCAGTTCAGTCCAAGCCCCGTTATATGCAAAGAACGGAATGAATCTATATACAGTTTAAGCGTCATGAATTGTCTATACCCATTGGCCCTTGAATCACAAATTCATCTGTTACTGTAGTAGCCGTCTCAACACTGGTGGAATGTGCACAACTAGAGTTCTGTCATGACGGTATGAGGTCACCTTCTATACGTCTTCCAGCCTTTGAGTGTCACTCGTCACTTCCTTTACAATAACTACAACTGTATATCAAGATCTCTGATTCATGTGATATTACGACGGGGTTCAAAGTTTACATGGGTAAGATGACATCCCTAAACCTGTTTTCAAGTAAAGTCTTTGTAAGGCATTAAGAAGTGGGAAGAACATGAATACATGACAGTTTTTATGGACGACAAGTTCTTCATTATACTGAACCCGCCAACCTTCACCTGAGGGGGGAGCAAGAAGTAGATCTGAAACGTCATGACGAAGAATGAAAGAGGTTGTTATCCATGAAATTGGATGTACAGTTAATCTCATGTAAGTGGGAATTAATACCATATAAATTTGTAAGGATCTCGTGGCAATATATTCCCCGGTCGTATTGGCTTGTACACACACACTCAGGTTCATGTTAGTACAGAAGAAAAAAGAAAGAAGAAAAATATTTTATTTCAGTGTCACAGGCTCTACAATAAAATCGTTAATAAAAGTACCTAAAATATATTGCACATATAGTAAAACTGAGCATCCGGCCATCAGGACCTACGAGACACTAATTATTGTCATTAAAATACACATTTTATGATTAAGATAGAATACAGTAACAGCGAGTGAAACAGGGTGATCTGCATATGGAGGCGAGAGAACGCGACTAGGGTTTAATAGTTTGTCTACGACGAAACATTTGAGTTATAAGAGAGGCAAGCGGCTTGCCTAATTCACTTGAGGTTACACAGTTGTACCGAAGAGCATTTGAGATTGACGGGGCGCGAATATAAAGAACATCAGTTTTGTAAATGAGCCTGTGGAGTAACATTTTTCGTTTAACGGAGCACCAGGCAATGTTGAAGTGCACTGAAAAGAACCCACGAATCCGTTGGCATGTGACCAGATGGTGGCCACATGAATACGTGCAAACACCTAGTTGCGGGTACAGCAACATGCTGTAAACTTGGACAAAGTGCTGTGACTATGTGTCCCAGTCCACCCAGCTGTGAATGGGTACCTCGTTAGGATGGGAAAGCCACAATAACTCGGTGTGCTTAGTGGCTGCAAGAGTTGTATACTCCACAGGGAGTTGAGATTGATAATACGATGTGCCGTTGAGGTTGACATCCAATGAACAAAGGAAAAATCACCAGCGCCTTGAGCATGCACTAGTTGCGTGGATATGTGCGCTATATAAATATCCTATAATAATAATAATAAAATAGTTTCACAACGTGGATATGTAAATAAAAATATCTGGACCGGACACTCCAGTGATCAACATCATGATCATCGATCGACGCAATTGGGATACGACGACATGTGTCAACCAAGTCAGCAAGCCTGACCCGATCCCGTTAGTCGCATGGGTTGCTGAAAGCCAATTCTAACCCGGATCTTCACGGTACTTTCGGTAATGAGGCATACGACCTGACTACGAAGTCACAGCTTCATCCATACAAAGAAAACCAAGAGTCGGATTATGAATCCGTCAGTAGAGTGAGTGAGTGAGTTTAGATTTACGCCACTTTAAGCAATATTGCAGCAATATCACGGCGGTGGACACCAGGGCTTCACTATTGTACCCATGTGGGGAATCGAACCCGGGTCTTCAGCGTGACTAGCAAACGCTTTGACCACTAAGCCACCCCACCGCCCCCTCTATCAGTAGAAGAAGAAACTAAACGCAGCCAGTGTTTCACCTGGAAGAGATGTGCTGTAATGTATGGAAGTATATTAGTGCCACAGTCTAATAAACATTCTACCACGACTTCAGTAAATACTGGATTTTAATTGGTTAATTAAAGTCATTCAGAGGTATACATACAATCACGTTATATACCTCTGATTTTCCAACACTGTATGTATCTTTTAAAATCTTAATAACGCGGTTATGGTAGAATGGAGATAAACATACTGTGTTGGAAAATCAGAGGTATATAACGAAATTATAATAGCTCTAAATTTGATGTAAAACCGAACGCGTTTCTCCTAATTCCTGATCCTAACTAACATATATGAAAGCATCTTCTACGCATATGTACTAGTAGTCATCTCTGTGGATGAAAATATCTTCTATTTAGATTATATTTTATAGAATGTGGTTTACGTTTCCATAATAATGTTCTTTACACAAACGCACAAATATGATTCACATGATGTGCTTTGCTTTTAGGATTTGATATTAAGGAGACAACAGAAATTGGGGTGGTGGGGTAGCCTAGTGGTTAAGGCGTTTGCTCGTCACGCCGAAAACCCGGCGGATTCGATTTCCCACATGGGCACAATGTGTGAAGCGCATTTATGGTGTCATTCCGCCGGGGTATTGCTGGAATATTGCTAAAAGCGGCGTAAAACTAAACTCACTCACTCACCCATAAAGAAATATTTTTTAAAATGATTAATTATAAACCGGTATAACACGATAGTTTTCTTCTAGGAGCTAATGATAACAGTTCATAATACTTTGTTCTTCTTAAAGCAGATAACAAAGTTTAATAAACAAATTTAATGAGCAGGAAAAATAATTGGGTTTATTAGGTCAGAAACATATTCTGATCCAAGCCGCATTGGAGCTTAAATATAAATGCAAGAAAGGCGATTTGCTATTTATCGCACCATCCAGTCATATGAACTTGCCGTATGCTCCGAGTACATAAAACATATACATAGAAGAGTGACATAACACTCAATAAACTCTCACCAAACTCATCAACCCCAGCGCTGTTAAGATGTTGATGCTGTGCGTCAAAGGGGCTTGGATTCGTTGTCAAAATACACAGAAATAAATGTCTTGTCATGTTGTTCTGAAGGCAAGGATAATACTGGGGATATACAAATACGCCGTATAATAAACCGTGTACCTCCAGTACATGAACTTTACCTGCATTCTTTTGTGTTTTTTCAACATGTTTTATGAAGGGTCATATTGGAAGAGTAAACACAAATATGCAAAATGTGTGTAATAAATTTCGGCCTATTGTTTTATAGCCCTTTAAAATACTTTTAACTGACTACATGACGCACATTTTACACTTTTTATTTAAAAACAATGACAGCCATCAAGGTGAATGACAGTCCAAATCCCGGATATCAAGTACACAGCAGAACAGATCGTGAGTTTATGAGTACAAACGTCGTTTCTGGTATGTACCATGCAAAGGTTTGACTTTGTAAATCTAGAACTTCATAGAAACAAATCCAGTAGAGCTAAGTTATTGGGTATTTAATGGACAAAGGTCAAAGCAGGCAACAGATTAACGTACGCAAAACGAACGTACATATTTAAGGGATGCAATTTCTTTAGGGCTTTTAGGATTTCCAGCTTTTAAGGAGTGCCCATATATAGGGATCGTGTATGTTTTCGATAACTTGATTACCCACTGTGTTATTCCGTACGTGACAACAACTTTGGACGTCTGTGATATCAGAGTGTCCGCCCGGAGAGCGGAAGGTCGCGGGTTCGATCCCCGACCGAGTCACACCAAAAGACGTTAAAATATGGTACTTGTTGGTCCCTGCCTGGCGCTCGGCATTAATGGGTACCACAAGGACTGGTCGGCTCGGAGTCAGTATAATGTGTCTGAGTGGGGTATTCATGCTTCACTGCGGCATGGTATCTCAGTGAGCTAGCAGTATAAAAACAACTTCAGTCTTGGCTAGTACAAGCAGCCGCACATACACATACACACGCATGCATGTCGTAATATGAGGGAAATATTCTCAAGCACGACGTTAAACCCAAATTCACCTCACCTCTGTGATATCAAATTGATTTTTGACAAATATGTGAGCGGTGTTACGCCACTCTCCAGCAATGCCACGACGGTCTACACGTCTTTTGATTGTGTAGACTTCGCACCGCAATGCCCAAAATGTAAGAATACCCAGTCTTGACCCCCCCTGTCAATAATGCTGGTCCATCACCTGTACACATAATTTTTGCTTTCTGTGGTCCTTGAACTGCTTTGAAGTGTGTTTGCTATCCTACGCCACGGTTAGCGATAGTCCAGCTGTTTAATGGTGTCTTTACCTCCTTAATGTTAATAAGGGTTAACAAGAAAAAGTCGTATCCCAACGGCATAGCTCGATGTTCGTAATGTCAATCTAGGTATCAATTGATCCAAACATGCTTGTCGTAAGAGGCGACTACCGTGGTCGTGTGGTCAGGCTCGCAGGCATGGTTGACATCGGAGTATCCCAAGAGATAGACAGAAACAGAACAAAAACACCCAACCCCACCCAACCCCGCATGCTCGATAACTCCAGGGTATACGTTCCGATAACCCTCCACTATCGGAGGCATAAAAGGTAACGTTCCGATACCCTGGGGTTATCGAGGATGCCCACCCCACAAAAATAACTAACTAACTATACAATTAAACATAAATATTAAAATAACACCCGTCGAACAGCTGGAATATTGCTGTGTGCAGTGTTCAACATAATCTACAGAACCGAACAATTATTTTATCTTGTGCCCCCCATCGAGGGTGTTGCTAACAGCAGAGACCATATAATAGATAATCTATTCATATGGTCTCTGTTAACAGGTGAAGGCAGATGTCACTTTCTCTATGCTCGACCATCCCAACTTACGACAAACGACATGTGTCCATTTTTTATGTGCGAAACCTGACCTTTTATGCCTCTTCTAGTCAACCATGCTTAAACGTCTCACTCAATTCATTTTATGAGCCTTTTTTATTGTATATTCAAACGCATATGCTTATGATCAGGCTGAGTTAGTCACATATTCTGGAAAGTTGTCGGCAGGCTATAAATATTTGTGCACATGAAAATGTAATAATCATAAAAATGCATACGATGCAATTTTTGCAACACTCAACACTTGTACGCTCCTACAGCAACGGGTTAAACGTATACCATCATATACCACTCAACACGTGTACGCTCATACAGCAACGGGTTTAACGTATACCATCATATACTACTCAACATTAGTGGAGGATGAGGACGGAACCGCATGAATTGTTGAGAGCTATATCATTATAATTTATATACACTTCCCATCAAAAGTTGATGGAGTAAATGTAGCCACTTACTTCAGGCAACTGTTCTAAACTGAATTTTGCAAAATATTCCATACTGTTTACAGGTACTGTTCACACATGAACTGATGTATTGTAAAACATATTCATAACGTTGAAAAGATTATTGTCATGAGTTCAATCAAAGATACAAATCAGGGAAAATTGGCGAATTCTTAACAAAACTTTACAACAAAACGCAGCTGTTCACATGGACGATTTTTGCACATGCTTTTCAGCAATTTGATGCATGAAACTCGCGCAATCTATCTGCATAAGGTTTGCAGTTGGATATACATCGTATATATATATATATATAAAATATTCCACAAGAGCCACGATACTTAACCTGTTTTAAAATATGTTTTTCAGTGGTTTCCGTTTGAACTTTCCACGTTTAATTGAGATATATATATATATATATATATACACATACATACATAAATATATTATATATATATATATATATATATACACATACATACATAACATATAGTGAGTGTTTTAAGTGAGTCTAAACTTTTGATGGGAAGTATCTATTAACAATTGCCCATTGCTATTTTTATCCATCGTATGAAAAAGATATTTTGTCTCAATTAAACGTGGAAAGTTCAAACGGAAACCACTGAAAAACATATTTTAAAACAGGTTAAGTATCGTGGCTCTTGTGGAATATTTTATTAGAGGGACATAAAAACACACAAGCGTTTGTTCCACGGCGAAGACAGGTGTCGTTTTCTCCATATGCTCCATGCTACATATATACATGCATGCATTAATTAGATGCAGTGGAAATGATATACTGACGGTGTCAGCTGACCAGGCCTGGTATGCGGGGTAGGAGACAGCAGAAATATAGCTGTTGTCTCGTTGTAGACCTCCTCCAGTCTCACCACACGTGTCATGTGTGACGTGGAACCAACCTTGTATGTAATAAAACATATCTCGTTATCCTGTGTTTTTATATTTAGTACTGTGTTATATTAACATTAAACAGTTTATCACTTTTATCCAAACCGTAAGAAAACACATTCGCCTACAATAGGCCAGTTTACTCTGTGTAACGCTTGCATTGTCATCTTACCGGTGCGGAGCTCCATTGCTTGACTTGAATTGACGTTGAATTTTTACGTCAAACTTGTAAATTACTTCACGCATCATTTTAAAACACTCTAAACCGTCGACGTCACTGTCACCTCGACACGTGCCATGACAGACTTGGCTCCATTTATGTCCTTAACTTTATGTGTAGAATAGACAATGACAACGCGTTATCTCAGTTTTATTACTCTGATACGAGTATATTATATCGTTGTATAATTTGTAAGACATTTGGACTAGTTATACTTCCATCACAGGTCTAATTCGTGGTGGTTCTCCGGGATTTGCCCGATTCTAAAACTACAACAACGGTAATCATTGCCCATTGTCGGAACTGGCACCATGTCAGCACCTGCTGGGCCAAGCCTCCACTTTTCTTCGAATATACAGTGTCTACTGTTACCATAGCAACGGCAGTCTGATAATAATGGGTTGCGTCTTACAACAGCCATGTTTTGGTCAGTTGTCTATGAGCACAGACACAAAGACATCTGATTCTGATTCCTATATCGTCTCTTGTAACAGTACATTATCACATTAGCGGGTGCACGATGTCGTGACGAGCATGGTGTTTATACACACGTTTGATTGCTTGCATAAAAATTCGACTAACCTGAGTTAACAAAGACTATGACGCATCACATGTTACGCGTCCAATCAATAAAATAATACGTTTATCAATTTGGACGTCATTTTTTACATCACTGGGGAATACTAGTATATAACGATATTGTTAAATATATCCATTAACCTATTGATCCTTTATTTTGTTTACAATGGATGTTTGGTTCCAGTGAGACATCAAATCCCTTTGTCAGCTGGCGATATTCATTCATCACCGCTCGCCCCTGTCCGTAACCTGCAACAAGCGGCATTCGGCTTGTCCCGGAATAACACGAGTTGGTCACGAATGCTGGCGATATTCATTCATCACCACTCGCTCCTGTCCGTAAGCTCTAAGAACTGTTTTTCGGCTTGTCCCGGAATAACACGAGTTGGTCACGAATGCTGGCGATATTCATTCATCACCACTCGCCCCTGTCCGTAAGCTCTAAGAACTGTTTTTCGGCTTGTCCCGGAATAACACGTGTGTGTCACGAATGAGCGTGTCAGTCACTTTAACGGACTGAGAAAAACTCGATGTGTCGAAATCACGGCAACCTTAAGACAGTTCGAGTTATCCGGGAATCGAGACAACCAAAACAGTGAATGTCCGAAAACCAAAGGAAGTATTATTACATGTAATCCAGCCATCTTTGGTTTCATACTACCTTTCAACATAACATGTAAATAAAACACATGAATCATCCAATGTTGTTTCATGTTGTATAAATGAGGATGAGAAGGACTTCGCATGGATCGGATGGTGTGTTCGAGATAAACGGGAATTCGACACAATGAGGTTTGACAGTATCTTAACATGCGACCTGAAATCACACAGAAAACCTAAAACAGCAATGACAGGTCGGATTTCACATTCAGGGCACCTGTTTACACACGTGATAAAGTTGTTTACACACATGATTAAGATGAAAATGGTGTTGTGCTGAGTCATCGCGTATTTGGGTCGCAGAAAGACGGTTGTTGTTTTGGTATTTTGGATGTCATGTTCTGTAGAATCTGACGTTAGACGGTGCGTTACCTCTTGTGGAGTTGGCACGGTTAATGTATAGACCAAACCCCACTGCTAATGTAAGATAACTATATCTACAGGTATAACATAATTATGTTGTTATCTTTGTACATTCCCCCACCTTGTGTTGAGTAAACATGTTTATCTATATATATTCACATTGTGTACTGACTCAGCATTCACCAGATGTAGGGTGTGGAGTGTAGTGATATAGGGCGTCAGGGGCAGCAATGTAGAGGGTGGGGTGTAGCGATGTAGAGCATGGGGTGTAGCAATGTAGAGAGTGGGGTGTAACACTGTAGGGTGTGGGGTGTAGCGATGTAGAGCATGGGGTGTAGCTCTACATCGCTACACCCCACTCTCTACATCGCTACACCCCACGCTCTACATCATCACGCTCCACACCCTATGTCGCTACACCCTACATAACTACACTTCACATCCTACATTGTTATGCCCCATACACTACATCGGACACACCACACCTTACATCGCTACACTCCACACCTTACATCGCTACACCCTACATCGCTACACTCCATACCTTACATCGCTACACCCTACACCTTACATCGCTACACTCCACACCTTACATCGCTACACCCTACACCATACATCGTTATACTAAACACCCTACATCGCTACACCCTACATCGCTATACTCCACACCTTACATCGCTACACTCTACACCTTACATCGCTACACCCTACACCTTACATCGCTACACCCTACATCGCTACACTCCACACCTTACATCGCTACACCCTACACCTTACATCGCTACACCCTACACCTTACATCGCTACACTCCACACCTTACATTGCTACAGCCAACACCTTACATCGCTACACCCTACACCTTACATCGCTACACTCCTACACCTTACATCGCTACACCCTACACCTTACATCGCTACATCCTACACCTTACATCGCTACACTCTACACCTTACATCGCTACACCCTACACCTTACATCGCTACATCCTACACCTTACATCGCTACACCCTACACCTTACATCGCTACACCCTACATCTTACATCGCTACACCCTACACCTTACATCGCTACACCCTACACCTTACATCGCTACACCCTACATCTTACATCGCTACACCCTACACCTTACATCGCTACACCCTACACTTTACATCGCTACATCCTACACCTTACATCGCTACACCCTACACCTTACATCGCTACACCCTACATCTTACATCGCTACAACCTACATCTTACATTGCTACAGCCAACACCCTACATCACTACACTCCACACCCTACATTGTTACACCCTACGCTCTACATCGCCACACCCCACGCTCTACATCGCTACACCCCAATCTCTACATCGCTACGCCCCACACTCAAGTCAAGTTTATTGAATTCAAGGCCTCCGGCCCATATACAAGGAGTTACATACATATACATAACTACAGTACATAATACAATGGCAATTATAATGGTTATTGCTTAGATATCCTATCATTTCTCAAGACAACAGCATGTTTTACAAATAGAGAAAGGTTACGGATAACAGTGTCATTTCTGGAAGTGAGAATCGAGACAAAGGCTATCGTTGGATATTTTGATAGATAATTACTTGAAAAATATTTTCTTCTAAGATCATCATAATATGGACATACAAATATAAAATGAATTTCATCTTCAATAGATGAAGTGCATAATGGACAAATTCTCATATTTCTTACTATAGACAATCTTCTACCTTTATTAATACTTAAATCTAATAAACCTAGTCGGAGCTGAACAAATGTGCGTCTGATATTTCTTGATGTCAATACAGGTAAATATATTTCTGGTTGGATAAGGCTCTTAAAGGACCTATATAGATCATACCTTGAACTATTTTCGAGAGTCGAATGCCATTCTTGATGGAACATATTAACTGACTGTTCTCGGAAACGTTTAAGAAACAGAGTTACATTACCCACTGTCTATGGAATACTGTAAGGGACATTCTCGCGATCTCGCATTCTCGCGATCTCGTCCTTTGGAAACAAGCTAAAAATGCCAAAAGTGCGAGAATGCGAGATCGCGAGAACGCGAGATTTGGCCAAAATCTCGCGTTCTCGCGATCTCGCATTCTCGTGTTTTTGGTACATAGCACTTTTTGTCAAAAGTCGAGATCGCGAGAATGCGACATTTGTACATGCTGTCAAATCTCGCATTCTCGCAATCTCGACTTGTCAAATATGGCCACAAAAAACACGAAATCGCGAGAACGCGAGAATGCGACATTGCATTTTCGCGCGTTCTCGCGATCTCGCGATCTCGCGTTTTAGACGCTGTCGTTGCGCATGCGTAATATCATAAGGTCAAGGCGCATGCGTATCTTAGTAGTGCTGTGGTCATGCTTCTTCGTGCTTTTCATTTCCCAAGTAGCATTTAGCAAAATTATCACATAGCTTGAAAATGCTATGTAATTTACATACACGATGTGTAGGGTAGTGTATATAAGTCCGCTGCCGTTGTTTCCTACATTGTTTTCCTATGTACTTAAAAATCCCTCAACGTGTTTAATATAATTTAACAAACGAAATTGTGAATATGAATGTCCAATAAAAGTGAAAACATGAAAGTGTCCGGAAGCTGGATATATATTAACGTCAGTGAGTGATAAAATAGTGCTCAAAGCCGCATTAATTCGCAGCTACACCGTCAGTTATACAAATAATCACAGACCAGTGAGTTTCTCCATGATGCAATATCATATACGGCTAGCATATTCATTCAGACAAAATTCTAACAGGCCAATTTCTAGCACTCGGCTAAAATGAGCATGTCTGATGTTTTACTCGACACCATATTCGCTACTTTAATAGATTTTCTTCCGCTCCCGCCTGACTACAAAACATCCTGCTTTATACTATGCTTTTTGTCTTCAAGTTCCAAGAAATAGAAAAGCATTTGTATAGCTAATAGTTGTGTTCCTGTGGCAGCCATGATATGGCGGAGTTCCAATGTGTTATTAACCACAGACTACGGGTTATGAGTGAGATATCTGTTTATTTCCATATCGTGGTGGAAGAAGACACCCTGTAATAACGATAATATACACGATATATACAACATAAAAAATCACATCTGATGAACATGTCATCATAATAAATATAGTGCATAAATGTGCCTATCAACAGTCATATACCGGTATTACGCGATGCAATATAACACAGGTGACTCACGTGATCACGTGTTTACAGTGATATACAAAATGAGTGTTGACATAAAGACTTATAATAATACATGGTATAATAATGAAATAGACAATAGATACTGTACAAATAACCTATCCTGTGGGTAACACGAGAATGGGTTCGCGAATCCAGCAGCCGAACAGTCATCGCATTCACTAATCCCATATAAGAATCTTTGTCAAGTACATACAATATACATGGTAGATGAGATGTATCAATCTTACATGATACAGAAAATAGTTACCAAACAACAACTACTAGCCAGCATATTGACAGGACATATAGAAAACTACCATTAGCACATTCATACACGTTAAATGGCATATTGTGTATTGACTTTTATTTTGTTATCATGGGAATATTAATACCTATTTTGTGTAATGATTAATATTAGGGTTTAATTTACTATGTATGTTATATTATAATGCATAATAACTACCCTTTGATTCTGACCAAACTGTCACACAGAACTGTACATGAAACACAAAGACACACGTGAAGGTCCGGGTTAGAAGGTATCTTCAGGAACCCGTGTTTGTCGTAAGAGGCGATTAACGGGATCGGGTGATCAGGCTCGCTGACTTGGTTTACACATATCATCGGTTCCCAATCGCGCAGATCGATGCTCATGATGTTGATCACTGGATTGTCTGGTCCACACTCGATTATTTACATACAGCCGCCATATAAACCAAACTCAATCACTCACTCACTGAAACACAAGGACAAGAGGCAGCTGAACTGACAACTAATTGCAACTTAAATGCATAAAGAATTCGTCGCCTGCGAGACCACTATATCCTGATATAAGATAATGATGATTAGTTATTCATTTACGTACACAATATACAACCACCTAATTCACCCCTCTTACATTCCTACTTTCTTTACTTGATGAACATGCATGATGCATGTGAATCGAATCCTTCTACAGTAAATGTACACAGGTGCCTTAAAAAGTTCGATTAGACAAAAATTAAATGTAAATAAACATACTTCCGACCTCCCATGATTTTTTTAGAAATTAATCAAACTCTGTCTATTAATTTATTGCGGCCTTACCTTCACAAGCTCGGCATGCTAATATTGGAAATTAACCCCCATTCACAGCCCGGGGCACGTGCATTGCTCTAAATAAGTGAGTGAGTTTGGCTTAACACGACTTTCAACAGTATTTATCTTTCAGTTATATCACGGATTATCAGTTCGATGTAGGATGAAACCCACCAGCATAGGTTTTTGGCACGCTCAAGGGACGCAACTCTATTGCCACGACTGAGCTACCCGTGATCACAGTTCAAGATGACTGTATAGGTAATTGGTAGAAAAACGCGAGATCGCGAGATCGCGAGATTTGTCAAATGTCGCAATCTCGCGTTCTCGCGTTCTCGTGTTTTTGAAAATCGTTACACAGAACTGTATGGGCAATTGGCACAAAAGCACGAGAACGCGAGAACGCGAGATCGCGAGATTTGTCAAATGTCGCAATCTCGCGTTCTCGCGTTCTCGTGTTTTGAAAATCTTTACAAAGAACTGTATGGGCAATTGGCATGCCACGAGAACGCGAGATCGCGAGATTCGTCAAATGTCGCAATCTCGCGTTCTCGCGTTCTCGCGTTCTCGTAGCTTTTGAAAATCGTTACATAGAACTGTATGGGCAATTGGCACAAAAGCACGAGAATGCGAGAACGCGAGATCGCGAGGTTTGTCAAATGTCGCAATCTCAGCGTTCTCGCGTTCTCAGTTTTTGAAAATCGTTACATAGAACTGTATGCAATTGGCACAAAAACAGAAACGCGAGAACGCGAGATTGCGACATTTGACGAATCTCGCGATCTCGATCTCGCGTTCTCGTGCTTTGTGCCAATTACCCACACAGTTCTATGTAACGATTTTCAAAAACACGAGAACGCGAGAACGCGAGATTGCGACATTTGACAAATCTCGCGATCTCGCGTTCTCGTGCTTTGTGCCAATTGCCCATACAGTTCTGTGTAACGATTTTTCAAAACACGAGAACGCGAGAACGCGAGATCGCGACATTTGACAAATCTCGCGATCTCGCGTTCTCGTGTTCTCGTGTTTTTGTGCCAATTGCCCATACAGTTCTATGTAACGATTTTCAAAACACGAGAACGCGAGAACGCGAGAACGCGAGATTGCGACATTTGACAAATCTCGCGATCTCGCGTTCTCGCGTTCTCGTGCTTTTTGTTTCAATTGCCCATACAGTTCTATGTAACGATTTTAAAACAAAACGCGAGAATGCGAGATTGCGACATTTGACAAATGTGGCGATCTCGCGATCTCGCAATCTCGCGATCTCGCGTTTTTCTGCCAAATACCTATACAGTCATCTTGAACCGGGATCATGGGTAGCCTAGTCGTCTGAGGCGTCGCAATGGAGTTGCGTCCCTTGAGAAACCTATGTTGGTGGGTTTCATCCTATATCGAGCTGACAAGCCGTGATATAACTGAAAGAAAATACTGTTGAAAGTCGTGTTAAGCCAAACTCACTCACTTATTTAGAGCAATGCACGTACCCCGGGCTGTGAATGGGGATTATTTCTAATATTAGCTTGCCGAGCTTGTGAAGGTAAGGCCGCAATAAATTTAAATACAGAGTTTGATTATTTTCTTAAAAAATGGGAGGCGAGAATAATAATAATTTACATTTTATTTTTTACTTTTAAGGCACCTGTGTACAATTTCTGTCGAAGGATTCGATTCACATGCATCAAGCATGTTCAGTAGTGCTACGTTTGTGGAGTATTTCATCAAGTAAAGAAATTAGGAATGTAACATGAATGAATTATTATTATTAACATCATAGGATATTTTATATTTATATATCGCACATATCCACGCAACTACTCCTTGCTCAAGGCGCTGGTATATTTTTCCTTGTTTATTTGGATGTCAATCTCAACGGCACATAGTATGATCAATCTCAACTCCCTTTGGGAGTATACAACGCTTGCTGCCTCTAGGCGCACCGAGTTTATTGTGACCTTCTCATCCTAACGAGATACCCATTCCAAGCTGGGTGGACTGGAACACATAGTCACAGTACTTTGTCGAATTTGACTGCACGTTGATGTACCCGCAACTAAGTGTTTGCACGTATTCATGTGACCACCGTCTGGTCATATACCAACTGATTCGTGGGTTCTTTTAAGTGCACAGGGTTGTCTACTGTGCACTTCTGGTTTGTGACAACACAGAAAGAGTCTGCACACAAAGTTGAGTGCAAGATTTTTACACCCGGTCACAGATGGGCTCGATCCCGACACCTCAACCTCGCTGGATCACTAGCCGGCGCTTTAACCAGCTCGCCCACCGCGCGAGTGGTTGTATATTGTGTACATAAATGAATAACAAATCATCATTATCTTATATCAGGATATAGTGGTCTCGCAGGCGACGAATTCTTTATGCATTTAAGTTGCAATTAGTTGTCAGTTCAGCTGCCTCTTTACTTTGTGTTTCAGTGAGTGAGTTTAGATTTACGCCGCACTCAGCAATATTCCAGCTATATGGCGGCGGCCTGTAAATAATCGAGTCTGGACTAGACAATCCAGTGATCTGCGCGATTGGGAACCGATGACATGTGTCAACCAGGTCAGCGAGCCTGATCACCCGATCCCGTTAGTCGCCTCTTACGACAAGCATGGGTTACTGAAGATATATTCTAACCCAGATCTTCACGGGTCTCTTTGTGTTTCATGTACAGTTCTGTGTCACAGTTTGGTCAGAATCAAAGGTTAGTTGTTATACATTTTAATTGTTACATATAGTAAATTAAACCCTAACATTAATCATTACACAAAATAGGTATAAATATGCCCATGATAAACAAAATAAAAGTCAATACACAGTATACCATGTAACTTGTATGAATGTGCTTATGGTTTGTTTTCGATATGTCCAGTCAATATGCTGGCTGGTAGTTGTTGTTTGGTAACTATATTCTGCATCATGTAAGATTGATATATCTCATCTATCATGTATATTGTATGTACTTGACAAAGATTACATTTGATCAGTGTGTGGTACCTATATAGGGTTATTGCATGCGATGACTGTTCGGCTGCTGGATGTGCAAACCCATTCTCGTGTAACCCACAGGATAGGTTATTTGTACAGTATCTATTGTCTATTTCATTATTATACCATGTATTATTATAAGTCTTTATGTCAACACTCATTTTGTATATCACTGTAAACATGTGATCACGTAAGTCATTTGTGTGATATTGCATCGCGTAATACCGGTATATGACTCTTGATAGGCACATTTATGCACTATATTTATTATGATGACATGTTCATCAGATGTGATTTTATGTTGTATATATCGTGTATATTATTGTTATTACAGGGTGTCTTCTTCCACCACGATATGGAAATAAACAGATATCTCACTCATAACCCGTAGTCTCCACTTTATCATGGCTGCCGCAGGAACACAAATATTATTGGTACAAATGCATTTCTATTTCTTGGAACTTGGAGACGAAAGAATAATGTAAGACAGGGTGTTTTGTAGTCAGGCGGGAGCGGAAGAAAATCTATTAATTAATTTGTTATGGCCTAAACTAGCGAGTATGGTGTCCAATAAAACATCAGACATGCTCATTTTAGCCGACTGCTAGAAATTGGTCGGTTAGAATTTTGTTTGAATGATTATGCTAGCCGTATATGATATTGCATCATGGAGAAACTCACTGGTCTGTGATTATTTGTATAACTGACGGTATAGCTGCGAAATGATGCGGCTTTAAGCACTATATTATCACTCACTGACGTTAATATTTTTCCAGCTTCCGGACACTTTCATGTTTTCACTTTTATTGACATTCATATTCACAATTTCGTTTCTTAAATAGAATTTTACATGTTGAGGATTTTAAGGACATAGGAAATTGTAACAACGGGAACGGACTTATATACTCTACCCTACACATCCTGTATGTAAATTACATGATAGCATTTTCAAGCTATGTGATAATTTTGCTAAATGCTAGTTGGGAAGTGAAAAGCATGAAAGAAGCATGACCACAGCACTACTTAGATACGCATGCGCCTTGACCTTATGATATTACGCATGCGCACCGACAACGTCTAAAACGCGAGATCGCGAGATCGCGAGAACGCGAGAAAATGCAATGTCGCATTCTCGCGTTCTCGCGATTTCGTGTTTTTATGGCCATATCTGGCAAGTCGAGATAGCGAGAATGCGAGATTTGACAGCATGTACAAATGTCGCAATCTCGCGATCTCGACTTTTGACAAAAAGTGCTATGTACCAAAAACACGAGAATGCGAGATCGCGAGAACGCGAGATTTTGGCCAAATCTCGCGTTCTCGCGATCTCGCATTCTCGTACTTTTGGCATTTTAGCTTGTTTCGAAAGGTCGAGATCGCGAGAATGCGAGATCGCGAGAATGTCCCTTACAGTATTCCATATCCAGAATCTTAAGCCAATACTTCAAACATCTGATTTGTCAATTTATATAAACTGGATATCTCCCACATTCCCCATAAATCTTACAATTTGGCGTTGCTTGTCCAACATTTAGAAATCTTTTACAAGTTAAAAGATGAAGTTTCTCAAGACATTCTTGACGCTGAAACCCCCAAACTTCTGACCCATAAAGCATAATCGGTTGAATTTGTGAATCAAACGGTTTGAAAAATATGTATGGAGTGAAGGCACCTATATTCTGAGAAACAGACATAACATTTATTAAAGCCTACATCGCTACACCCTACCCTCCACGCCCTACATCACTACACTCCACATCCTACATTGTTACACCCCATGCTCTACATCGCTACGCCCGACACCCTACATCACTACACTCTACGCCCTACATTGTCACAACCCACAGTCTACATCGATATGCCCCGCTCTCTACATTGCTACGCCCAACTCTCTACATCTCTAGACCCCACACTCTACATCGCTACACTCACACTCTAAACCCTACGTTCTACGCTCCACACCCTATATTACTACACCCCACACCCTACATTCCTACACCCCACGCTCTACATCGCTACACTCCACACCGTATATCACTACACCTTGCGCCCTATATCGCTAAACCCCACACTCTACATCGCTACACCCACTCTCTACACCCCAGGCTCTACATCACTACTCTCCACACCCTACATTGCTATGCTCCACACCCTACATTGCTACACCCCACACCCTACATCGCTACATCCCACACTCTATATTGCTACATCCCATGACCTACATCACTACGCTCCACACCCTGCATCGCTACACCCCACAAGCTGCATCCCATGCTCTTCATCACTACACCCCACGCTCTGCACCCCACGCTCTACATAGCTACGTTCCACACCCTACATCGCTACACCCTACGCTCTACATCACTACACCCACTCTCTACACCCCATGCTCTACATCGCTACATTCCACACCCCACATCGGTACACCCCACACTCTACACTCCACACCCTACATTGCTACACCCCACGCCCTATATCACTACGCTCCACACCCTACATCACTACGCTCCACACCCTACATAGCTTCACCCCGACACTCTACATCGCTACACCCCACTCTCTACATCTCTACACCCAACGTTCTACAACCCACCCTCTACATCGCTACGCTCCACACCCTACATTGCTACACCCCGCTCCCTACATCGCTACAACCCACTCTCTACACCCCACGCTCTACATTGCTACACCCCACACACTACATCGTTACATGCCCCACACCCTACATTGCTACACCCCGCTCCCTACATCGCTACAACCCGCTCTCTACACCCCAAGCTCTACATTGCTACGCTCCACACCCTACATCGGTACTCTCCACACTCTACATCGCTACACCCCCACTGTCCACACATCGCTACACCCCATGCTCTACATCACTACACTCCACACCCTACATTGCTACACCCCCACTCTACATCAAGTTACAGCCCACTCTTCTATTATCGCTAGCATGCCCACAATCTACATCAAGCTACACCCCACACTCTACACTCTCAACGCTCTACATCACTACACTCCACGCCCTACATTGCTACACACCACCTCCTCTCTACACCCTAGACTCTACATCACTATGCTCCACACCCTACATTGCTACACCTGCCTCCCTACATCGCAACAACCCACTCTCTACATTGCTACACCCCACATACTACACATCGCTAGCTGCTCCACACCTCTACATTGCTACACCCTACAACCTACATCGCTACATCCCACTTCTCTACACCCCACGCTCTACATTGCTACGCTGCCCACACCCTACATCACTATTGCCCACACCCTACATTGCTACACACCCCCACTCTCTACATCAAGCAGCCTATACCCTGTATCAAGCATGCTCCACACCCTACATCAAGCTACACTCTACACTTCTACACTCAACGCTCCACATCAGTACACTCCACACCCTACATTGCTACACCCCACTCTCTACATCGCTACACCCCACACCCTACATTGCTACACCCCACACCCTTCATCACTACACCAGCACACCCTACATCACTACACCAGCACACCCAACACTGCTACACAAACACACCTCACATCCTTCACTCCAACAAACTACAGTCACCACATCCTACAACCTACACAAATAAACCCCACATCCTACAACCTACACAAATAAACCCCACATACTACAACCTACACAAATAAACCCCACATCCTATAACCTACACAAATAAACCCCACATACTACAACCTACACAAATAAACCCCACATACTACAACCTACACAAATAAACCCCACATCCTATAACCTACACAAATAAACCCCACATCCTACAACCTACACAAATAAGCCTCACATACTACAACCTACACAAATAAACCCCACATCCTACAACCTATACGAATAAACCCCACATCCAACCTACACAAATAAACCCCACATCCAACAACCTACACAAATAAACCCCCATATCATACAAATATACACAAATAAACTCCTATATCTCATGGGAATCCCACATTAAATAAACCCCTACATCCTACAACTCCACACAAATCAACCCTACATCCTAAACCTACACAAATAAACCCTAATCCTACAACCTTATACAAATAAACTCCCTAATCATACAACCTCTACACAAATAAACCTCCCACATCCTACAACCCACACAAATAAACCCTACATCCTATAACTCTACACAAATAAACCCTACATCCTACAACCTACACAAATAAGCTCTCCTCTACATACTACAACCTACAATAAATAAACCCCACATCCTACAACTCTATACGAATAAACCCCTACATCCAACCTACACAAATAAACCCCACATCCAACAACCTTACACAAATAAACTCTTACATCATACAAATATACACAAATAAACCCCTATATCCTACAACCTACACAAATAAACCCCACATCCTACAACCTACATAAATCAACCCCACATCCTACAACCTACACAAATAAACCCTTAATCCTACAACCTATACACAATAAACCCCTAATCATACAACCTACACAAATAAACCCCTACATCCTATAACCTACACAAATAAACCCCCTAATCCTACAACCTGGCACAAATAAACCCCACATCCTACAACCATACATAAATAAACCCCTACATCCTACAACCTTACACAAATAAATCCCCACATCCTACAACACTACATATAAATACACTCCCCACATCCTACAAATCCCACATATAAATAAACCCTACATCCTACAACCTACACAAATAAAACCTTATATCTCTACAACTCCCACATAAATAAACCCCACATCCAACCTACACAAATAAACCCCATATCCTACAACCTACACAAATAAACCCCACATCCTACAACCTACACAAATAAACCTACATCCTACAACCTACATAAATAAACCCCACATCCTACAACCTACACAAATAAACACCAATCCTACAACCTACACAAATAAACCCCACATCCTATACAAATAAACACTACATCCAACCTACACAAATAAACCCCACATCATACAACCTACACAAATAAACCCCAATCCTACAACATACACAAATAAACCCCACATCCTACAACCTACACAAATAAACCCCACATCCTACAACCTACACAAATAAACCCCACATCCTACAACCTATACAAATAAACCCCAATCATACAAACTACAATAAAAATAAACCCTACATCCTACAACTTACACAAATAAACCCTACACATCCTACAACCTACACAAATAAACCCCACATCCTACAACCTACACAAATAAAACCCACAAAATAAACCCCACATCCTACAACCTACACAAATAAACCCCACATACTACAACCTACACAAATAAACCCCACATACTACAACCTACACAAATAAACCCTCACATCCTACAACCTACACAAATAAACCCCAATCCTACAACCTACACAAATACACCCCACATCCTACAACCTACACAAATAAACCCCACATCCTACAACCTACACAAATAAACCCCACATCCTACAACCTACACAAATAAACCCCAATCCTACAACCTACACAAATAAACCCCAGAATCCAACCTACACAAATAAACCCCAATCCTACAACCTACACAAATAAACCCCACATCCTACAACCTACACAAATAAACACCACATCCTACAACCTACACAAATAAACCCCACATCCTACAACCTACACAAATAAACCCCGAATCCAACCTACACAATTAAACCCCACATACTACAACCTACACAAATAAACCCCACATCCTACAACCTACACAAATACACTCCACATCCTACAACCTACACAAATAAACCCCACATCCTACAAGCTTACACAAATAAACCCCACATCCTCGCACCAACACATCGCCTGTCCCAAACAAATACATCCCGGGCTACCACACCTCTTACACGTTAGCTATCCTCACCGAAATACACCCTGCGACAACAGCTCACACCACACCACACCAACACATTACCTATCCCTAGATCTACATCCCCCGCCACAACATACACCTGAACATCTACATTCCGAAACATAGCTTCTTCCTAAACACCCCTCCCCCCCAACTTGCTTCCAAACACATCCCCAACACAGTAAAATCTTCAAGAGGCGCTATTTATATTTTTTAAAATTCTAAATTGAAAAATGACACCTATCTGAATTTATTGCATTATAATAATCGGAGGGCGTTAGTCTACTTAATTTCAGAACTTCAAACCATTATCTACCAAGTGAAACAGGACGATGGATCAAAACTCCCCCAAATGAAAGATTATGTATTCTCTATAATGCAAACGATATTGGAGAAGAATTTCACTTTTTGTTTATTTGCCCTACTTTGGCCCAAGAAAGGAGAAAATATATCAACAACTATTTCCGTAGAAACCCGAATATGCACAAGGTGAACCAGCTGTTTCACTCTAACAAACTAGGAGCAATTAGGGAATTAGCAATATTTTGAAAAATAATAATGGCTCATTTCAAGCAATGTCACCACGAAAGATAACCAATAACGCACGACTGTAACATTGTTTATTTAACTCGTTAAATGTATGTACATACAGTGTATTCTTGCAACCAAGCAATATATATATGACCACTTTATGTTTCATACTTGTATTTAAGTTGTACATTATGATGTAAACTTGTACCTTCAATGCCGCAGAACGCGACCGGAGTGTAAACAAAGTTATTATTATCATTTTTTTAATTATTATTTTATTATAAAAGTCAGTTCAGTTCCCTCACAATTCCCTAACGCGAAAATACCACACAACTTCACTTACTCATTCACCCACTCACTCACATAAAGATCACATTATGACACATAAGTACTCGTATCATCGAGTATAATATGTTTCCAGCGTCACACACACACTATTTATAACTCTTTTGACTTGCGGTGTACCCCAAGGTTCCGTACTGGGCCCAGTATTATTTACGCTTTACAGCAAGCCTGTCTCTCAAGTCATTAGTAACTGTGCCATCAATGATAATTTTTATGCTGATGACAGGCAACTGTACAATAGTTTTGCTTTTGATGACCAGTCACAGAGGTCAGGACTAAGTGCGATGGAAGACTGTACATCCAAAGATAGCGCCTGGATGAACGCCAACATGCTGAAATTAAACAGCCATAAGACAGAGGCTTTGCTCATAGGACCTGACAAAAGGCTGCAAAAGATCAAAGCAACTCATATCACAGTCGACAGTGAAGAAATCAACTTTTCGACAGATGCTAGAAACTTGGGTGTGAAGCTAGACTCATCACTCAACATGGACAAGCACATCAATGACCTCGTCAAAAAATGCTACTTTCACCTCCGAAACATAGGTAACATACGCCACCTTCTCACAGAAGAAACAGCTGCAGCACTTGCACGTTCATTGATCCTAGCCAGGATTGACTATAAATAGTCTGCTTGCAGGGCCTCCAGCGCAGCAAATCAGAAGGCTGCAAACAATCCAGAACTCAGCAGCTAGAATTGTCACACTGTCAAAAAAGTCCTGTCACGTCACTCCAGTACTCAGGTATCTCCACTGGCTGGCAGTCAAAGAACGGATACATCATAAAATCCTCACCCTCACATATCAGTGTATCAATGATACAGCTCCTGGTTATCTGTGTGATCTAGTAGAAGTCTATTACCCTACAAGAACTCTCCGTTCCAGTGATCAAATGCTACTAAAGGTCCCATACATCAGACTCAAGACATTTGGCGGAAGATCATTCGCATATAATGCTGCTGTTGAATGGAACGCTCTCCGATTTGATCTGAAATCAACTCCAACTCTACCTTTTTTCAAGAAACATCTGAAGACGTACCTGTTCAACAGAAATGGACTGTAAACACACATGTGATATCTACGAACTCTGTTAGCGCTTTGAGCACACTTTGGTGTGGAGTTTAGCGCAATATAAGAATCCATATTATTATTGTGTTTTTAGTTATTATTATTATTATTATTATTATTATTATTATTATGTTTTACAGATTAAAGATAATATGCAGCAGAGAGGGTTCGGGTGATCCTGGCACAGTCAGGCTGGTAAGGCTCAACATCAGCTCAGGGCCCTTGCCCCCTCTACACGCAGCCCAGACAGCGAATGGGACTTCTCCCAGGAAACGCTGCCTAGTCGAACCCACCAAGAACTTTCCGGAGAATATGAAAGTTCCCCAACACTGCAGCCTTCTGCATTACCCAGAGTGTCAGAAGAGCTGTACTCCCGGTGGAGAACCCGGGCACTCTCCTGATCTGCGCCAAAAGATCAGGAGGTACCAAACCAAGGGCACCGAGAACAATGGGGAGCCTGACGACAGTGTACTTGGGATGCAAGCGAGACATTTCAAAGGCGAGGTCCGCATATTTATCATGCTTTTCCTTGATCTTGTCAATCACATTCCTGTCAAAAGGGACGGAAAATTCAATGATATATATAAATTCATTGGCTTTATCAAAAAGGACAAGATCAGGTTTGTTGGCAGGAATTCTTCTGAGGCTGTATATGGGCCTATTCCACAGAAGTTTGAAAGCATCATTTTCCATGACGCCCTGGACATGTTCAGGGTCGTACCATGGATGGACCTCGAGTCAAAGCCACAGGCATGTCGGAGACGGTAGTAAAAGCAACGAGCCATGCCATCATGTCGTTTAAGATATGCTGTTTGTGCCAAGGAAGGACATCCGCTGACAAGGAGGGCATCCACTGACAAGGTTATTACTATTATTATTATAATTATTATTATTATCAAAAAGCAGTTTGGCACACGCCAAACTACAGGGATTGGAATTCGGTTGCCTCCATGCACATGTTTACGTCACTTGTTATCGTCATTCACAAACAGCATGTTAATCGTGTGGCTGTCCGCGATCTAAAGCATGCGCATTTTTACGTGAGACAATGACCTGTAGGGACGTTGTATCGCGTTCTACAACGTCACAGCAAATATTTCCACCACACATTCAGCTATCGGGGCCTGCATCCATTGTCGTCATGTGAAAGTTAGACTAGCGCTCTGTTCATGAAAATGAATAATTTTGGTAGAAACAAATCACTTTAATTAAACTTAAAAGAAGCGCAACAGTGAAATACGAGAGGCAGAACTTTGGGAAATTCTAGACTTGATTCATTTAAATTTTCGCCTGAAAAAAACCCAGGCCAGGCGGAAAGGAAAAAATGGTTCAAGGACTGTGAGACAGGCCAGTAAAGGGAGTACATTGTATTCTGTATTCATATCGATAGACTCTTCGTGTCTCGTCTCTGCGTGCGTTCGATTATTACAATAAAATAACCTGTTTTGCCATAACACACAACAAGAGAGAGAGTTCTCTCACATGCACCATAATGCATAGCTTTTAAATACCTAGCTAATCATATTCATTACACTGCTCTAATTCACGTATCCGTGAAGGTCCGAGTTAGAATATTTATCTTCAGTAACCCATGCTTGTCGTAAGAGGCGACTAACGGGACCGGGTGGTCAGGCTCACTGACTTGGTTGACACATGTCATCGGTTCCCAATTGCGCAGATCGATGCTCACGCTGTTGATCACTGGATTGTCTGATTATTTACAGACCGCCGCCATATAGCTGGAATATTGCGGAGTGCGGCGTAAAACTAAACTCACACACTCCAATTCACAACCGAATCGTGAAATGAAACAGATACCCATTTGCTTTTATTCTTTTTAATTATTTTGTATATTTCTGAGTCCCTGTTACAGAAACTGTTGAGAAATTCAGGATAACGCCCGGGCATGTACACAAGTTTCTGCACTGAGACATAGAGGACTGTAAGGAAATGAACACTGTTATTTGCCAGCAGTATTTAACGTAAATTGTATGGAATTCATCAGAAAAACAACCGGAACTAGCTTGTTCCACTTGTATTAAACGTTTTCACTTTTGCTGATTGAAATGTTTTTCTCAGTTCTCTGTTGTATATATAGTATATGTTACATATTGTGGATCTCACAAAAGTGAATTATTGAACTTTTAACATGCATTTTTATGTCACTGGAAGATGTCAATTTCATGCCAGTAAGACAATGACCAGTTCTATACCTAACGTGAACCACACACTGAGAAAAATAACGTAATAGCTTTTGAGACACAAGAAAGAAGTCTGATCTGGCTTGTCTACTCGGGATAGGACGTGTTCCGGTATAGTTCGGTACTTCAGGATTTGGTTCTCTCCAGACATCTACAAAGTCAGGAACCCCTATAATTTCAATCGTCCGGTGGGTGGTTAAAGCGTTTGCTCACCACGCCCAATGCCCGGGTTCGATTCCCCCACATGGATACGGCGTGTGAAGCCCATTTCTGGTGTCCCCCGTCGTGATACTGCTGGGATATTGCTAAAAGCGGCGTAAAACCAAACTCAGTCACTGAAATTTCCATCCCCTGCTTCAAAGGCTGCTTTCCAACACAGATAAGAATCCCCTGATTGACTTTAATAGGAATTCCCAAATGTTTGTAACCTATCCATCACCATTACAAAAATTCAGATTCATCTGTATTTGGGCCATACAAGTTAACCAATGTAATTCTTTTTTAACAGACAGCTATATCCAGTATCAGAAGATTGCCATTGTCATCTGTGAACCTGTCATGTTCCGCATAATCAATATTGTTAGAGAACAAGATGGCTATTATCAGTACTTAAATAATATTTCATACCCTCATTACTTCGAATAAAAAGAGGGCGGTGGGGTAGCCTAGTGGTTAAAGCGTTGGCTCGTCCGAAGACCCGGGTTCGAATCCCCACATGGGCACAATGTGTGAAGCCCATTCTGGTGTCCCCCCGCCGTGATGTTGCTGGAATAATGCTAAAAGCGGCGTAAAACCAAACTCAGTCAGTCAGTCGAATAAAAGACTCTTATGCCTTCTCAAAATGAGTATCCTGATGTAATTATATATATAGACAACTCTTAGCTCTTGGGAAGTTAAGAACTGCTTTCCGTTTCAGGGGCGGATACAGTTTTTTTGAGAAATGGGGATGCACACTCTTGAGAAAGGGGGTGAGCCCAGTTGAATTTCACGAGAATTTCAATGGTCATTTATAAACCTTCAGACCAAAAGGGGGTGGGGGTGCGCAGTTGCCAGAACATTCAGTTGACAGAACATATATTCAAGTCTTCCATTGAATGAAGGGTAAATACAATGACATAGGTGACAAGAAGAAATGTCCACTGTTAGTACATTATCAGAAATTGCCAAATCATACATTCTAGCAGACTCACTATAAGAAACATAGCAAAGACATGTCATAAGAAATAACACATAAACAAACAACCCGGCACAGTAATCTCAGAAACAAAGCAAACATGTCTCGATACAGAGTTGATTCATCCATACAAGCCCTTCCTTCTACTTTCATGCTACTGCATCATTATCATCATGATGCATACTTATTATTATTGGATATTTTATAGCGCACATATCCACGCACTAGTGCATGCTGAAGGCGCTGGTATTTTTCCCCCGATCACTGGATGTCAGTCTCAACGACACGTCATATTATCAATCTCAACTCCCTTGGGAGTATACAACTCTTGCTGCCTCAAGGCGCACCGAGTTATTGCGGCTTACCCATCCTTATGAGGATCCCATCCGACGATCCTTACTTAGACAAACCGATTACTTATTGGTAATAGTACAATAGAAACACCGTTCTAGAGGTTAACCTGCCAGAAGTTATTCCAGGTCATAAAGAATATAACAATATTCGTGTTACCTAAACCACTGCTTACCCGTGAAGATCCGGATTAAAATTGGTCTTCAGTAACCCATGCTTGTCGTAAGAGGCCACTAAGGTCAGGCTCGCTGACTTATATGGTAGACACATGTCATCGTGTCCCAATTGCGTATATGCTCATGCTGTTGATCACTGGATTGTCTGGTCCCGACTCGATTATTCACAGACCGCTGCCATATAGCTGGAATACTGCTGAGTGCGGCGTAAAACAACAAACCAACAAAAACTGTTGCAATGCATAATGATAATACAAACCTGGGCGTACCAATACAATCAGCTAGTTATCCCTAACATCAGATATAACCATATAAAACATCCATGGAAACCACTTAATTGTCTTCTATTCGTGAAAACTATCTACTTATGGAGACTCTTAAACTGAACAGACTTTAGCGCCTTGATCCATACATTCCTGTAGTCTTCTCGCAATATATACATGTAGGGCTCCGTGATGTGAACTGGTTACCGTTTTGTGTCAGTCTCCTGGTTTGTGGGGCGGTGGGGTAGCCTAGTGGTTAAAGCGTTCGCTCGTCACTTCCAAGACCCGATTCTAGTGTCCCCCGCCGTGATATTGCTGGAATATTGCTAAAAGCGGCGTAAAACCAAACTCACTCACTCACTCACTCCAAAACCCCGGGTTCGATTCCTCAGATGGTTACAATTCGTAAAGGCCATTTCAGGTGTCCCCAGTCGTGATTTTTGTTTGAATATTGCTAATAGCGGCCTAAAACGCACTCACTCCTGACTTGTAATTTGGACGCATAAAAGGTATTAGGTGTTAGGTAACTTGGAATCAGAGTACTGCTTACTACGGGGTCAGTTCGTATCATGAGGCAACTAAGGTCAACTGAGGTCAGCTGAATGTATCACGACGTATCATGTAAATCCGTTAACGCTTAGTCTCTGAATATATATAATTCTGGCATAAACCAAAAACCTATTAAAAATGAAAAGGAGACCCAGAGAGACGGGGAATTCAAATCTGAACCTAAAGACACGGAATATATTACGGTTTAGAGACTGTGAGACAGGTTACTTCAATAGGGTCGTCCAGGGTTTTGAAATCGAACTCAAACACTGTCAACAAGACACCAGGGAAACAGGGAACGTAGTACTGGCGACGACCATGACTTTTCGGAACAGATCTACGTGAACGTTTTCACAGCGTATCTACAGTGGACCTGGCCACAGTTGCTCTGAGAGAGGTAGATCGGTGGTTGTATCCCTTAGTTTGGTCACACCAAAAAGAGCTTAACGAAGGTACTTCTCGTTACCCTGTCTTTTCCTCGGCATTAAGGGAATAAAACCAAAACGCCTGCTTAGGTAAACAAAACAAAGAGGCACTAGCTCGAAGTCAGTATAATTCCCCTGACTACTCCATCTACATGAACCTGCGGAATGGTATCACAGCGCACTATAATATCAGCAACCACGACTAGTACAAGCAGCAACACACACTCGTACATGTGAAATATTTTAAAAGCGACGTTAAAGTTCACCGCCACCTATCAAAGAGAAAATACACCAATATAGATGTTACGATGAGCCGAAAGATGGTAATTGCTTCCGAAGCAGCCTCAAAGAGAGCTCGCGTAGCTGATTAATTACCATCGCGGTCATGTTTTAGTCTCTGCGGTGAGGCATTATCCATTAATCAGTCTGGCCGCTCACGTTGAAGAACTGTGGCCCGTGATTTGTAGAGATTTGTAGAAAAGAAAAAAGATATCTCATAAATGAAATTCTCGGGAACTCATCTGTATGGTCTTTACAGAAAGCTGATAGTGTAGTTGATATGGTGTTATTCTTGGCAGTATCTGACCACCATTGCAAGTGAGATTGTTCAACAAGGGCATAGTGATCTCCACTTATTACATGACCACGGCAACAGCTCAGACAATTACAAGTGTATCTTAAACTGACGGTGGGACTTTCCGCCTTAAGGAAATACATGGATTTAATTCTTCGTGAGTGGAATAGGCTATAACCAATAGGGAGTAAAACGAAAGCATGATTTGTTTAAGAAAGTACACAGTTGTAGCAGAAAAAGTGTAGCGTTTAACGATCTACCTTTTATTTATTTGCGAGCACGCCCAGCATGCCAGTTTAGTATAAGATATCTCACTTACATCTCCATGTTGTACGACCAGTAGTTTGCATCGTCCAAGCCTATTTGGGAAATATGAACTGCCACTGTGTATTGTTGATGACCATTGGGCTCATCGTCTGGCTCTGCTATGAAAGGTCTTATGTTGAAAACCCTTTTCCCAGTCCCACAAGGCAGACACAAACCTTTGTCCTAGTCTGTCTCGGACTGCCCAGCCCTTATCAGAGCCCTAAATAAAGCCTGAACCTTCAGGATCCATTCACTAGGCCACCATTTTCAATTGGGGCTTGTTTGTTACTATCTAGGAGACTAGGCATTAGTCGATGAAGTTGGTAACTAGGTTGTCGATGAAGAGGGAAACTATTGCAAAGAGGTAACAATCTCAGTCAAGGACACAAAATAACACTCCTCCAAATCACAAACACAATTTATTCTCCTCATTGTTCAAAGATAATTGGTTTTGTTCAGGACACAACAAAATAACAGACTGCCAAATTCAAAACACAATTTCCTCCCCGATTCTATGTCCAATTATGACTGGTGCATGAGGTTTTGCTAAAGAGACAACAAAGTAAAACGCTTCCATACGTCAAATGCCAATTTCCCCTCCAATTCATTGTCCTGTGATGATTAGTGCGTGAGATTGTGTTGAGGAAAAAACACAATTTCTTCTCCTATTCATTTCCAGTCATGTTTGGTGTTAATAATTTACCGCCGCTTTGAAGTGTATTTCAGGAATATATCAGAGTCCTAATGGTGTGGTTCTCTACGTGTATCACACGTAAACTGGACACAAACACGAAGGATAATTTCAAGAATCCTAATCAGACGAATTCTTGCATCAGCAATGATCATAGGCTTGATTATCCTTCTAACACCGGAACACCCCGAAAACCCTGTTTCTGTAACGAGATTATATACTCATGCCAATAATGGTTGTCTATAATTTAATTGGAGAGGGGGTGTGGGGTGGGGGTGTGAGGTGTGTGTGGGGTTGGGGTGGGTAGGTTTGTGACAACCATTATTGGCATGCGTATATTAAATATCAAAACTCGTGTGTGTTAACGTTTATACAATCTAGAGGACAGAGCGTATGATTGGAGAGCAAAATGTCGGTTGTTCTATCCCCGTCATACATAAATAAGTAAAGAATGATACGTGCCATTCAGCCTGGTGCTCATTAAGGAAACTGCTTGGTATGCTGTGAGTGAGTTGGGTGTCAACTGAGTTGGGTGTTAAACCATGCCATCATATCTCACCGGGCAGGGCAATGAATGAAAAGAGACATTCTTTATAGTTATCGTGTTATAGTAGCGTCGGTTGTATATACAATTCAGACTCTATTATAAGCATGGGTTTATGAATGACTATTTAATGATAACGACACCAGGCAAAGGTTGTTGCCAACCGCTGCCACCCATCAAAACACATGCACAGACAAGTTAGAGTGAGTGAGTGAGTGAGTGAGTGAGTGAGTGAGTGAGTGAGTGAGTGTGGTCTTATGCCGCTTTTAATAATATTCCGGAAATATCGATATCACGACGGGGGACACTAGTGATTGTGTTTACACAATGTTCTCATGTGGGGAATCAAAACCGGGTCCTCTAAGTGACGAGCAAACACTATATAACCAATTGGCAACCCCACCGCCCCAGACAAGTCAGAAACAGGAGGTACAAGTCAAAATAGGGAATTACATCAGGCATAGTTACTGTCCACGATGCGTCACATTTAGAAAAATATATTCCCATGGTTCCCATAAATCCTTTTGAGGCCTTGAATATTGTAACCTTGATCTAAGAACGTTTGAAAAGGAGTTGTATGGGTCTCTTTGTACTCTCCGTACAAAGCTAATGGATGGCTAAACTTACTGGAATAATGGCTCACATAAAGAAAAGCGCTGACCCCTGGCTCATAATGTAGGGTACTGGACCAAGTATCTTTCCTCGAGGCGAATCAGTGTCGTTTTTTCACCGGATTTAGCCATTTTCAACAGCATCTTAGGCTTACAAATTATAGAACCAAACTTAAAATGCTATTTAACGTGTGAAGGTGTGTTTGGTGTAAGGACGTTTAACAGTTTAACGTCTGTTTGATGTGGGAGAAAGGTCTGACATGCTAAAGGTGTTAGACCTTTACCGCTTGGTGAAACTCTCGAGATGTAATCAGTTGTGGGCAATATATAGCCTGTTTTTATTTTGTATTGTCATCTATAGTTAAACTGTTTTAGATCTAATTACTAGTCTTAAATTCGAATCTGTGATAATATAGTTATTTTACTGTCCTTCGTTGACAGTTTTTTACAATTTACTATTAATTACTATGTATAAAATGAATTTTTCTCGTCATGATATGGCTGAAATATTGCCGATGTGACGATATATTTTAACTCACTCACTCAATCGAGATATAATAAAATAATAATCATAATAATAATACTAATGGCCATTTATAAAGACCCTGTTTCCACACACCTGAGCATGGTCAAAGGCGCTAACACTTTATTAGCTGCCAAGCTGCCTGTTAGGCGCTAGAAGGTTATAGTCACATGACTTTATCCCACCCATTCTTGCTGAGTAAACAGAGGCAGTTTTGAACAAACTCACTTGCCTAAGGTGAGACCACATGTATCACATGGGCAGGACTGAAGTCCTAGAAACTCTCAGGAGTCAAGCTGCCAAACACGGTCACCCATCCAACACCTCTCCGCGCCCAACGTCAACTTCACCTGAGCTCGATGCAAAGGACCACACGCCACCATATGGCTAACAATCCTGTATAAATACCTTTGACAAATCAGGGATTCGAACCGATGATTATAGGTTTCTAGCACGGAAGCCATTGTGCTAAGAAAAAATCACTATCGACATGTGATCGACATGTGATTTTGACAGAAAAATCTTAATAAATGCAATTTCGAAACATTTGCACAACCTCATCACACTGATCTTTCCGTCTCTGGAACTGTCACTTAAGTTGAAATCGTGAAGGAACGGCAGTCACATTAGCAGTAAGACATCAATCGGGATAAATTGACTTTTTTAATGAAATTTTCTCGCCTATCAACGGATTTCGTGCAAAAAACATTGCAAGTATTTTCAAGCATATGCCATGTTCCATAATTTCTGATTGCAGTTCGGCTACATCGACGGAAACATGCGGGCATAATCGTTTTAACTTGGCTCCTGTCGATTGAATTATCGATTTCATGCCAAGAGGAAATATAAATTAGTTACATTGCAGTTTTTACATTCTAATGGCCCACCACCGTAGAGAGGCATGCACGAAGTCTAGGAAAGGCGAAATCTTTGAAGGTGATTGTTCCGAGTTGGCAATCAGGGCTAGTTCATCGACCACAAACACATCGACGACATACCACGACGTCTAATTATACACTGGCTAATTAATTGCGCATGGTTTTCAGTTTCGGGTACAGAAATTTCTAAATCATAATCACTGCCCCTAAATGTCTGTAAGCGGAAAGAAATAAACCCATTTCTGAATTTCATCAACGAACTTCGTGTCTCACTTGGTTTCATTACAGGGTAGCCTCGTTGTTAAAGCGTTCGCTCGTCACGCCGAAGACACGGGTTGTCTCCCCACATGTGTACAATGTGTGAAGCCAATTTCTGGCCTTTCTCGCCGTAAAATTGCTTGAATATTGCTCAAGGCGGCGTAAATCTAAACTTACTCACTCATTATAACGCATAAATAACAGATAATAATTAGCGGTGACGTATTCGACACTGGGGTAAAAAGATACAACCTAGTAATCGAACATCTTAGACGGTATATATACTTTCTAATTCTAGACTGTAGAGGGATAAATAATGTACTTGCCTGCTCTGTTAGGGTCCTTGCTATAAAGTCCAAATAAGTTCACTGGCTTATGTATTTTAAAGGCCTGCTCTGACACCGTCTTGGAGATTTTAGTACAAAAGACTTTTATGACATATATGCTTAAAAGTCCTCTTGTGATACTGTCTTCTAGGCTACAGTACAACAAGAAATTATTGAGAATTTAAAAATTGTAATTTCTTATATTTTTTTCACTCATTACTCACGTATTAATTGTGAATATAAGCAGAACATAACTCCAGATTCAAAGACAGGTGAACAGTTAGTAATTTGTCAAGTCACCATGGGCAGCAATGCAGGCTTTAATGCGGCGGGGCATACTACTGATCAAAGAAGTTAGAAAGTCGTGGTCCATGCTGTCCCAATATCGGACCACCTCTTCTTTCATTTCAGCAATATTTGTCAGATTTTTCTTATTGACACTTTCCTTCATAAGTCCCCAAACATTTTCTATTGGATTTAGGTAGGGCTATAGCTTGGCCAAGCTAATAATGTCATATTTTGGGTCCGAAACCAGGCCTGTGAATGCTTTGAACGAAGTTTTGGACGTTGTCCTTCTGGAAAATCAAAACATTTATATATACACATGAGCAGATGGAAGTAAATGTCCCTCGAGAATATCTTTGTACCGCTCACGGTTCATATTCCCTTCAAATACTCAAAGGGGCGTTGTCCCTAACACAGATATGCCACCCCACACGTTAAATTTCGGATTGTACTTTGGGCGCTGATACAAAGGTTTTTCAGTTTGTTTTGTCCAGAATTTCAGTGTATTAGGAAACAGCCACACAGAACTTTCATCTGAGAAAATCACATTGTCCCAGTTAAAATTTCTATGCTATAAGCACCAGTTCAACCTTCGCTCCTTTTGTTCAGGTTTCATGATCGGTGATGGAATTCCTCGACTTTTCTGCCAACCCATTGCATGCAGCTCAGTTCTAATTGTCTCCTTACAGACAGCCACAGTTCCTCTATCAATCATAAACAGCCTTAAGTTTTCTAAACTCCTTCGTTTGTTTTTAGAAACAAAAATACCAAGCCGCCTCCTGTCACCGACAGTCAATTTTCTGGGCCTACCTGCGCCTCCCTGGTGCTTAATGCCATATCCATTTGCAATATTTTTTCAAAACACGATAAACAGTGGACAAATGGATGTTTGTTCTACTTGAAATCACTTTAGCTGATCTGATGTCCTTGTTATAATACTCTAAAATCAACTTCCTTTTCTCTAAATCATCCATACTGAGGATCAATGAAAATGTCGTCTGCTAGCAAGTAAACAAAGGGGGATAACTCTTCACAAACTAATGAAGGATTAAGGATTAACGGAGTTGTCTCTCTTGAATGAAACCAAGCACTTGATAGCTGGTCAAGGTTGTTTATACTAGAAATCAAATAAAACATATTCCTAAAATCTCAATAATTTATGGTCATACCATATATAGTACAAATGACTTCAGTGACATACATGCGTTAAATCCTTTCTCTAATACCTTCTTCGAGGCTATAGTACAAGTGACTTCAGTGACATACATGCGTTAAAACCTTTCTGTAATACCGTCTTCGAGGCTATAGTACAAGTGACTTCAGTGACATACATGCGTTAAAACCTTTCTGTTATATCGTCTTAGAGGCTATAGTACAAGTGACTTCAGTGACATACATGCGTTGAAACCTTTCTGTAATACCGTGTTCGAGGCTATAGTACAAGTGACTTCAATGACATACATGCGTTGAAACCTTTCTGTTATACCGTCTTACAGGCTATAGTACAAGTGACTTCAGTGACATACATGCGTTGAAACTTTCTGTTATACCGTCTTAGAGGCTTTAGTACAAGTGATTTCAGTGACATACATGCGTTAAAACCTGTCTGTTATACCGTCTTAGAGGCTATAGTACAACTGACTTCAGTGACATACATGCGTTAAAACCTTTCTGTAATACCGTCTTAGAGGCTATAGTATAAGTGACTTCAGTGACATACATGCGTTAAACCTTTCTGTTATACCGTCTTCGAGGCTATAGTACAATTGACTTCAGTGACGTGTGCTTTAAAAGACCGCTTTAATACCGTCTTCGAGGCTGCAGTGGTAATCATTAGACAATATTGGTATTGACAATCATGGCAAAACGACTATGGAACCAGTTCTTGTGTACTAAGAATATTACGAATGGTGGGTTTCTGGACAAGAATATACATATTATCGATAGCTCTGTTCTGTTTTAAATTCAACTTTGCTTACAAATATTATTGATTTCTACAAACTGCTCTTTTTGTAAATATCTTTATTAAACACCGAGTATTTTCATTCTTTTTCCATTGCTGCTGAAGACTAATGATTTACGGTTTTGTCTGGAATGATTTCTTTCAAAAACGAAAGTAATTATTTTGGAAAGAATGTTGATGGAAAAAACATAACTCTTGGAATTTTACAATCCGATTCCATCATTTTTGTATTTGTGAATCATTAGTAGGTATACGCTTCAACAGAGAGCCACACACTCTAGATATATTCACCATCTCACATACGGTAGCGCCAATATATATGTATTTTCTGCTAAACACTTGCTGGAGGACTCGTGTTCCACCTTCGGAAATTCTCTACCTTCAACATCTTTACATATTCATTTTATACTAGTTGTACAAATTTCTATTTCATTACTTTGCGTAGCACAATTCTGTAATGGTATAAACCTCGCGAAACGGTTGGCCTCTTACATATAAACGTAAACCATTTAACATGTTAAAAAAGAATCTGCATCAGGTGGTTTGTATCCATTGAGTATGTAATTAACATTACAAAAATAAAAATAAAAACATGTCCATAATCATGAGCAATCTACACAAAAAGCAGTCTATTGTACGGGTCTATATCTAAGTGTGTTAAGAATCACTATCAATTTGTGATGACACCAGGTATTCACGGTGATTTGTAATCAAAGGAGTTTTGTAATCAAATACCTTTGATCGTCCATTAAAGTATGAATACCACACTATTCACATATCAATCATCTTCCATAATGGTTTACAACGCAGTCTTTGATTTTCTGTTTCGGTAGAACAACACTTAAATTTGCATCCATAATTTTAGACATGAAGGTGAACTATATAGTCATTTATAACATAGTTCAACAGATCAATAATGATATTTAACTGCATGGATAAGCTATATTTAGATGTCATCTTTATGTCTTGTTTATTTCCTATTCTATACCATCGTTCCCTTCCTGAGAACCATTCCTTGCACTCAAGATAATATACTTAATATGAACAAGTGGAAATTGCGATTGAATTATTGAATTATTCTCCGAGGATGTGTTTAAAAGATGAGTATTCAACACTTCCCAACTACACTAAACGCCAAAAGAAACAACCCTTCTTCCGCAATGAAGTTACTGAAATCTACTCAAGTGAGGATGAAACTTTCTGCTGCATTATGATGCGTGGACGTCCTTTCTTGGTCTGTCTACGGTGACCCCAGTCTGTCTGTAGCGCTGAATACGTCTTATAACCGTGATACGGTGGCATCCGAGGGCGTTGGCAACAGCATTGCATGTCGACCCCATCTGCACCATCCCAATAGCCCTTTCTCTTTCTTCAGCTGTTAATCGTGGCATATTTCTCGTACTTGTGTATCATATCATGCATTCTAGGCTCTCTTTATACCCTATAGAATCATTCTACGCGTAAGATTGATGCAAATACTGCTTGAATATTGCTACGTTTTGGCGATTGATATTGCTATGTATAAACAGAAAAAGAAGAAATGTTACTTTGCAAGCAAAAATGTTAACAAAGATAATTTTAGATGTTGCTAAACATTTTTTCACAATATCAAAGACACGTTGTACTTGTTTTTACTAATGCAAATCAGCAGAAAATGTTTTTAAAGACTGAAATCTTACCAATTTTACACACTCTTCAACAGTTGTTTCTTGTTTTAATAGTTGAAAAATGGTGACTGTAAATGGTTTATTTTTGTCTCAAAGCAGAATTTTATTTCAACCTTTCTTTTGGACATCTAAATCACTGTTATTGGTTTATTTCGGCATGGTCGAAAATAGCACAATTTAATTCTTCTGAAAAGATGCATTTCACCTAAATATGAATACATTTGAGAATGTGTTTTCGTGATTTGCACAAAGCTGTGTCGTGAAGCTTTCTTTTAAACTTATACCTTCTAACATGATACTTTTAAAGTAATTCATAAAGGGAGGAGGGTAACGTATCTTTTGGCGTTTAGTGTATGCTCAAGTTATATGTACAACCAGTCCGTTGGAAAACTACGAATCAATGTGTGGTTCTTTGCTTAAAATGATTTAGAAGGAGTATCCGGATATAGTTTTGGCCGTTGGCTGTACTTGTCCGAAATAATGATGCAAACTACTGAAGGTCTTTTAGCGCTTACACACCATCTATATCTTTTGGTGTGATGCAGCTGAGAATCACTTTCCGGTATCCGGACCGGCGCTCTATCCATAAGTCCACGGTGGTGGTCAGAATGAATGACATACTTCCATGACATTTACAATAACAAAGTCAAATATATTTTAATATATACGACTGAAATATCTTTTTAGTATGTGAGTTGCCAGCCAGACAAATGTTGCCTGCATTATGCATACAGATCAGCATGGTCTAGACACAATGTCAAAAGATGACTTCACACGCAAATCTGATGGTGATACTGTGGGCATGACGGACACATCCATAAATAAATATCAAGCGACATGAAATAATGACTTTTGTACTAGTTATTTTCAGTTTCAACCACAAAACCATATAACACGTATATGAGACAATCTATTGTAATCGATGAAACCCCAGCCATAATTTTTATTTTTGATCGGATAAATTGCAAGTTTTAACAGTCCGTTTCCGGGAGAAATGCCAGCATTATCCTTCGACGAGGATTTCATTTTTATATGTGAATGACGTTATAGGACGTTATATTTTTTCACCCTTCATTTATCATTCGATGAAACAGGTAAGGTCCAGTTGAAATAAACGGAGGACTTTTTGTTGAGCTTGAGATGGAAATGCTTCCAACAGACCATCTCTAACTCCTCCTACGCACAGATTACCCAGCGAGGCATAGATTACTCAGACAGAGCACCTATTTCTCCGACAGGACATCCATCATCAAACGACATGCTTCTGATATTCTAGCAGAGCTATTATTACTTCAACTGAACATATATCCTCTTGCTGAACATCTATACCCAAGGTACATCTATTTCTCAAGATGAACATCTACTACTCCAACAGAACATCTATTACTATAGTAGAACACCCCTTTAATCCATCAAAATATCTATTATTCTAAGAAGGCAAAACTTATCCCAACTGTGCTACTCCCGAGGAGTATTAATTCCTCTAGCAGGGCATCTATTCTTTTTCCTTAACATATATCCACTAATCATCTCTTTACTCAATAACATTTATTATTTCAACGGAACATCTATTACTATCAGTAAAGCATAATATATTTTATAAGAAAATGCATTACTACAACAGACGATCTATTACTATCAGGGGTATATTTCATGAGAACATGCATTACTTCAGCCGAAGATCTATTACTACCAGGAGGGCATGCTATATTTCATGAGAATATGTATTACTTCAGCAGAAGATCTATTACTATCAGGAGGGCATGCTATATTTCAGCAAACGCATATTACTCTGAAGCGCATCTATTATTGTAGCATGTATTCATGGAGTAGATCATATATTACCTAAGGAGAACATCTACTATTCCAACAGAACATGTATTACAACGGCAGAACATCTATTAGTCAAGTGAAGCATCTATTTTTTCGAACAGAGCATGGTTTATCCGAGCAATACATCCGTTCTTCGAACAGAGCATCAATAACTCCAGCAGAACTATTACTTCAATTGAACATCTATTATAGAAGCAGAACATCTACTGGAAACGCAGAACATCTATTGGAAACGCAGAACATCTATTACACAAGCAGAAAACCTTTTACACAAGCAGAACATATATTACACAAAGAGAACATCTATTACACAAAAAGAACATCTATTAATATTGCCGATGTGACGTTAAATAATAACTCACTCACTCAGAACATCTATTACACAAATAGAAAATCTATTACACAAGTAGAACATCTATTCACAAATAGAACATCTATTACACAAATAGAACATCTATTACACAAGCAGGACATCTATTACACAAGCAGAACATCTATTACACAAATAGAACATCTATTACACAAGCAGAACATCTATTTCACAAGCAGGACATCTATTACACACGCAGAACATCTGTTACACATGCAGAACATCTATTACACAAGCAGAACATCTATTACACACGCAGAACATCTATTACACAAATAGAACATCTATTACACAAATAGAGCATCTATTACACAAGCAGGACATCTATTACACACGCAGAACATCTATTACACAAACATCTATTACAAAATAGAACATCTATTACACAAGCAGGACATCTGTTACACAAGCAGAACATCTAAACAGAACATCTATTACACAAATAGAACATCTATTACACAAGCAGAACATCTATTACACAAATAGAACATCTATTACACAAATAGTTACACACGCAGAACATCTATTACAGAACATCTATTACACAAGCAGAACATCTATTACACAAGCAGGACATCTATTACACAAGCAGAACATCTATTACACAAGCAGGACATCTATTACACAAGCAGGACATCTATTACACAAATAGAACATCTATTACACAAGCAGGACATCTATTACACAAGCAGAACATCTATTACACAAATAGAACATCTATTACACAAGCAGGACATCTGTTACACAAACAGAACATCTATTACACAAAAAGAACATCTATTACACAAGCAGAACATCTATTACACAAGCAGGACATCTATTACACACGCAGAACATCTGTTACACATGCAGAACATCTATTACACAAGCAGGACATCTATTACACAAACAGAACATCTATTACACAAGCAGGACATCTGTTACACAAACAGAACATCTATTACACAAATAGAACATCTGTTACACACGCAGAACATCTGTTACACATGCAGAACATCTATTACACAAGCAGGACATCTATTACACAAACAGAACATCTATTACACAAGCAGGACATCTATTACACAAGCAGGACATCTATTACACACGCAGAACATCTATTACACAAGCAGAACATCTATTACACAAATAGAACATTTATTACACAAATAGAACATCTATTACACAAACAGAACATCTATTACACAAGCAGGACATCTATTACACAAGCAGGACATCTATTACACACGCAGAACATCTATTACACAAACAGAACATCTATTACACAAGCAGGACATCTTTTACACAAGCAGGACATCTATTACACAAACAGAACATCTATTACACAAGCAGGACATCTATTACACAAGCAGGACATCTATTACACAAACAGAACATCTATTACACAAGCAGAACATCTATTACACAAGCAGGACATCTATTACACAAGCAGAACATCTATTACACAAGCAGAACATCTATTACACAAATAGAACATCTCTTACACAAATAGAACATCTATTACACAAACAGAACATCTATTACACATGCAGAACATCTATAACACAGAAACAGTACATATATTACACAAGCAGAACATCTATTACACAAACAGAACATCTATTACACAAACAGAACATCTATTACACAAGCAGAACATCTATTACACAAGCAGGACATCTATTACACAAACAGAACATCTATTACACAAGCAGGACATCTATTACACAATAAACAGAACATCTATTACACAAGCAGGACATCTATTACACAAACAGAACATCTATTACACAAACAGAACATCTATTACACAAATAGAACATCTATTACACACGCAGAACATCTATTACACAAGCAGGACATCTATTACACAAGCAGAACATCTATTACACAAACAGAACATCTTCTTCTCCTCCAGATCATCTATTACCTGAGGAAGGCATCGACTATTCCAGCAGGGATCTATTAGAACAGAAGAGCATCCTTTACTCCAACAGATCATTGTTTCCCCAGCGGAACATCTATTACACAAACAGAACATCTATTACTCCAGCTGAAACCGGATCCCTCCGCCTCTGGGTATTACAAGCTATGCATACACATGAACGTATATTCAATAACTGCACCCAGAAAATCTTGAAAGGCAACATATAAAATCTGTTTCTGTAATTGTTTGTAGTACGCATCGTAGTGACCAACCAGTACCTTATAACCACAAACGCCTACAAAAGAAATGCCAATCATTCTCAATGGACACGAGAAACCACAAACAGATATTCATAAAAGGTCGCAGAAAGTCTTTGAAAGCACAATGTTCAACTGGCTTTTCAAATTGCAGGCATGGAGCCGTTAGCGTTAATCAAAACTGTTCAAATGGTGTCATTCGTTCAGCAAGCAATTACCAAAGGTTAAACTACTGGTACATAAGGGAGGCATGTGTCGGTGTTTTTCCGGCTTTCTGGGACATTCCCGTCAAAGAGATGAGATAATAATTTGGCATTCCGAAAGGAGGGAGTTGCCTTGAGGGATGTAATACAACTGCGCACTTTAGACCTCGGCAGGTTCTATCAGTATTCTGTCCTGGAAAATCGATGGGGCAGAACGGTACACATATTGCCCATCTGGCCTAGACATGGAGTCGCCCTTAAAAACATGTACAGATAATAGTATGCGGTGCAAATCGATTCTAGACTTTTATTAGATAGTTAATTTATTGCAAAAACATGTGGTATGGGTGAATGCTGTTTTATGCAAGGATCTGCATTATAAAAGTTATATCCGTATGGCCGGAGGTCATGGAAAGTTGTGGCAGGACACGATAATGACGTCCCACGCTGTCGAGGTGTCTCCTGGAGAACAAGTCAGTTAGGACACAGCTTGTACATCAATAACAGACCATATTAGCCACAGGTAGTATGTAGTAGACTGTCACCATAGTAACTATAACATAAGGCACAGTCACCATAGTAACTATAACAGCATATAGTCCACAGACAACAGAGAGTACACAGTCGCCATACAGTTAACAGAAAACAGTGACAAAAGGGTCGCCAGGGAGACCACAGATAACACATTGTATATGACCACCATCAAGTCCACATCTAAAATATTGTATGCCGTCATAATTTGTCCGCACACAACAGGTGATACACATTCACCATACAGTTTATAGGCTGATAGAGGCAGTCGCCAGGGAGTCCACCAATAACAGATTGTACATACTCGCCATGGGTAACATATACTGTACAGTCACATTATAGTCCACCAATAACAGATTGTGGATACTCGCCATGGATAACATATAGTGTACAATCACATCATAGTCCACAAATAACAGATTGTACATACTCGCCATGGATAACATATTCTGTACAGTCACATCATAGTCCACAAATAACAGATTGTACATACTCGCCATGGATAACATATAGTGTACAATCTCATCATAGTCCACAAATAACAGATTGTACATACTCGCCATGAATAACATCTAGTGTACAATCACATCATAGTCCACAAACAACGGATTGTACATACTCGCCATGGATAACATATAGTGTACAATCACATCATAGTCCACAAATAACGGATTGTACATACTCGCCATGAATAACATATAGTGTACAATCACATCATAGTCCACAAATAACAGATTGTACATACTCGCCATAGATAACATATAGTGTACAGTCACATTATAGTCCACAAATAACAGATTGTACATACTCGCCATGGGTAACATATACTGTACAGCAGACATGGGGTAATTGTAATTTGTAATTGTAATTGAATGTAATTAATTACAAAAATCTATGTAATTGCATGTAATTTGTAATTGAATGTTTAAAATGTAATTTGTAATTGTAATTTAATTAATCAATATCTCAATGTAATTGAATTTTTCAATTACTTTTTCAATTACATCAAATTACATCTCACTTTTATATTTTGGTGGTCATCAGGCAACCTTTGCAATTATATTCTGTACGATAAGGAGGACAAAGCAGTGTTTTTCAATAAGATGCTTGTTGTCGGTATATACTCTAGCAGGTGTTAAGTTTTGAAAGAGATTTGAATGTCTAAGCCTTTGTAACTATCACCATCTGCACATTTGTGAAACAAAGGGAATCAGTAACGCATGACTGAATGTAGGTTGGTATTTGAGGAAATGGGGGATTAACAGTACTATTAGTCAAGTTCCTATCAAAATGGCCTCTTTGTTTATTTCTCATAGGATATGATATTCAAAATCTTACTGAACTGTAGTCCTATTTTTATAATCATGAAAGGTAATAAGCCATAAATCCAAGTTGACAAATCCTTTAGTAATAGTATGTTAATGTGGATTATGTCAGATAGAGAGACCGGCTGATTATATATTGTCATGTAGGCCTGTACTGATGTCATGATACAGTACACCTAAGGTAACAGTGGTGGACAAAGTGTTTTTTGCAACAAGAGATGATAGAGGTGTGTATTTGATAATAAGCCCAAAGAAATATGCAAAATACAAATTTGATCAAATAGTGTACATTGTAGATATAATCTAAATTTGCATTTCACCTTTTGATGACAAAATATTAATTGGATTTAGTGACCACTGTTTACCAACATCGATATCTTGTTGATTAAAGCAATACAGACATATATTTGTTTTGGTTTTTTAACAAAGTAATTTGTAATTGTAATTAATTACATTGGTAATGTAATTGTAATTTAATTAATTACATTTTAATTTAAGGTGTAATTGTATTTGTAATTGTAATTGAGGAAAATCAAAGTAATTGTAATTTAATTAATTACATTTCAAAGTAATTGAACCCATGTCTGCTGTACAGTCACATTATAGTCCACAAATAACAGATTGTACATACTCGCCTTGGATAGCATATACTGTACAGTCACATCATAGTCCACAAATAACAGATTGTACATACTCGTGATGGATACTGTACAATCACGTCACCACAAAACCACTATATAATATATAGTGTACAATTACATCATAGTCCACAATTAACAGATTGTACATACTCGCCATGGATGCTGTAAAGTCACCACTCTCACGTTTTGATTCCCAAGTTGAAATTTAACGCTGACCGGGAACCAGCCTGTAAAGGAACACGGTGTGAAACCAACAAATAACGAAGAAACGTGGTGTATTTTTCATTGTATTTAAAAAATAATTAACTTTAAAGAATATTAATTAACTATAAAGAATGAACTATAGAGCGTAGGAATAACGTACACAATACCATAGGAACATGGTGAGAAATAGCAAGGGAACACTTCCTAGATGTACGTGGGATATACCTTTGGAAATACCCTAGGATACCGTGGGGAACTCTATAAAAAGAAGTAAAGTAGTTAAAACTAATAGGTAATGCTATACAAGAGCAGTGATTATAGCAATAAAGACAATGATTGTAATATTCATCTCTCCTCAACAGTAACATTACTTGGAAGAAGGGACTGAGCAGAGTGTGTCCAGGGTATGGTCATCACACGCAATGCTGGTCTTCTTGTGACTTGTGATGTAATGTGAGATGAGAGGCTCCTCTTGAATAACCCTCTCAAGCAGATGATTCTGGAATAAGGTACTTGTGGCATTTTCCAGATCATTCTGTATGCCAGAACACCGTGAAAGTTTCTACAACGCTGAGTGAGTGAGTGAGTTTAGTTTTACGCCGCACTCAGCAATATTCCAGCTATATGGCGGCGGTCGGTAAATAATCGAGTCTGGACCAGACAATCCAGTGATCAACAGCATGAGCATCGATCTGCGCAATTGGGATACGATGACATGTGTCAACCAAGTCAGTGAGCGTGACCATCCGATCCCGTTAGTCGCCTCGTACGACAAGCAGGGGTTACTGAAGATCCATATTCTAACCCGGACCTTCACGGGTCCTCTACAACTCTGTCCAACATTAGTCTAAATATAGCACACTACTTCCGTTACTGAACCTACACGTGAAATGTGCAACAGCTGAGACACTTGCTCAAGGTATAACACTGCCTCATAACACCATACAGTTAATAAATAACAGACTTACACACGCCAAAGAGTTCGGACACAACATATAGTGTACAGTCACCATACAATCCACTGACAAAAGATAGTACGCAGTCGCCATAGAGACAACATATTGTTCATATTCACCATACAGTGGATAACGGACAGTGTACTGGCACCAGACAGTCCACAGACAGCAGCAAGAGCAGAAATAGCAGATACCTGGGAGATACAGACAGTCAAGACTGTTTAGACAGAGTACAGGCATCATGAAGTCATCAGCCATCAGATAGTACATGCTCTTTTCTGTGGACATATGCAGTCAAAACACAAGAAACTAATATGATAATGACTGTCAAAATACCAAAAAAAGAAACTAGGACCACGGAGTAGATTTCCTATTTAAAGACTATCACATTTATCTATATATTACAGAATATATCTAACACACATGTCAGATCTAAACTTGCCATTAAAGGACAACCTTGACCGGCTGGGTAACAGTTAATCAAGGGCGATCGTGAACCGGATCTAACTAGCATCGCCCATTAAGTCACACATAACCTTTGTATTGACATGGCCGGTGCAGAGGGAAATAGACGACCTCATTAACCAGACACTGTTCAAATGGTCAACAGAGGACGAGAGCGTCTGGTCCCTGGAATGGAAAAAGACTCAAATAAACTATACGATGACCTGTGTCGTTGCAGGTAGAATATTGGTCAATTGGTTGTTCGTAGCCACATGGATATGATTTACTGTTGTCGTCTCGATACCATCAGTTTATATAGATACCACGCGGATATGATTTACTCTTGTCGTCTCGATACCATCAATTTATATAGATACCACGCGGATATGATTTACTGTTGTCGTCTCGATACCATCAATTCATATAGATACCACGCGGATATGATTTATTGTTGTCTTCTCGATACCATCAATGTATATAGATACCACGCGGATATGATTTACTGTTGTCGTCTCGATACCATCAGTATATATAGATACCACGCGGATATGATTTACTGTTGTCTTCTCGATACCATCAATTTATATAGATACCACGCGGATATGATTTACTCTTGTCGTCTCGATACCATCAGTTTATATAGATACCACGCGGATATGATTTACTGTTGTCGTCTCGATACCATCAATGTATATAGATACCACGCGGATATGATTTACTCTTGTCGTCTCGATACCATCAATGTATATAGATACCACGCGGATATGATTTACTGTTGTCGTCTCGATACCATCAATTTATATAGATACCACGCGGATATGATTTACTCTTGTCGTCTCGATACCATCAATGTATATAGCTACCACGCGGATATGATTTACTGTCGTCGTCTCGATACCATCAATGTACATGTATATAGATACCACGCTGATTTTATAGATGACTAATGTTCCTGATCAATCATATTTCGAAGAAAAGTGCAAATGCCTCACTGACCGCAGTCAATAAATGCGGATTGGTATCAGTGACATATATTCCATTTGTACTCAAAGGTGTATGTGAATATTTTCTAGTTTCTTGCTAACGAAATGTGTATGTGACAAGATTCATCTATCATGCAGAAAACAGACATGTGAGACATGCCATTGTCCGTTGTGTTACCAGGACATACATCACGTTTTACCTCTAGTGTTTCCCTTATTGTAACTGTGGTATTCCAATTCTTTCCCCTGGTTTTCTAGTGTATTTCCCAAGGTATATTCCACGTCCATCTTGGACGAGTTCCCTTGATATTTCCCTATGGTATTGTGTTTGTTGTTCCTACGCTCTGCCCCGTTACCTAAAACATGCGCTCTATTTGATAGTTTCGAATGAGTCCCTAAGTCAATTCTATGGTGTTCCAGGCGTGTTTCCTATGATGTTGCGAGGTTATTCCCCACGCTGGTTGTGCTATATTTAATGTAAAGCTCCCAAAGTATTTTCATTGTTTACAAGATGTGTTCCCCGGGTGTTCTTAACGTTTTCATGCGATGAACATCGGGTGTTCTTGGGGTATTTCCCATTGTGTTCCTCGTATGTGGCCTGTTGTGTTCCTGAGGAATTTCCAAAGCTGCTCCTGACGTGTTTCCCATGGTGTTCCGCGGATGTTTCCTTTCGTATTTCCTGTGACGTTCTGCGTGCTCTTATGATGTTCCTGTTTGATTGTCCAGGGTGTTTGTGACGTGTTGAACATTGTGTTTTAGATGGCATATGCTGTTCTAGATATAGGCGATACAGGTTAGAGAAATATGACACCACAGACGTTTTTAGACGATATACATATTCATAAACATTGAGAGTAATAGGCAAACACGTGTTTCCTTATTACATTTGAAGAAACAGAAATTGAGTTTCTTTTATAATGCCGTTAGCACTTTGGAAAGGTGCAGTGCCCCTTTTACTTTCTTTAATACGTGTAATCTGATTATCTAGTGAGAAAGTACGGTGTCTGCTTAGCAGTTATTAAGTTATCCTCGATATTGTCAAATTATCAATACTCTTAGACGCTGTGCAGAGTTGGGCCTTCATTACGTGTCAACAGTAAGCTCATAATAACGTTTCTTGCTCGACAAAACACATCGGAAGTATATGATAATTCGTATATTTCTCTTAAGGTGAATATCAAATATTGAGGGCAAATATTGATGTCGTAATGGGGAAACGTCTCGCCATCCTTTGTCTAATTATTTAAGCACTACATGGGGTTTATGGGCACGGATTATATTCAGGGCAAATCAGGCATTCAAACAATGATCTTCTGATCATTTTACTACAAAGGGACACTACACATGGCCATATCTTGAGCAATCACATGACACATACTAAACAATTAGCGTTTACCAGACTCGAGTAAGGCAAAATGAGATAATATATGGCAAGATAAGATTTTGCTTCTTCAGCGCGCTCTGACACAAACTAAAACTGAAACTGCTTAGTGCTTACAAACGTCAGTATCATTTGTATGTGTGTGATTATACAAACATTATTGTTACACTGGATTATAAGCGTGTTCGGGTGGTAGGGTAGCATAGTGGCTAAAGCGTTCGCTCGTCACACCGAAGGCCCTGGTTCGATTGCCAACATGGGTACAATGTGTGAAGCCCGTTTCTGGCGTCCCCTGCCGTGATATTGCTGGAATATTGCTACAAGCGGCGTAAAACCAAACTCACTTACTATAAGAGCGTTCATTATGCTCATCACTCGCCATGTATGCTAAATGTTGAGTGAATTGGAACAGCCTTTACGAGCAACATTTCATGTAGTAGTGTTCCAAAGAAATTGTAATTAATCCGTTATTACCTGAAAAATTAAGATTGTACAGGTAGGTTGAAATGTATCACCTGTAAGATATATGGAGACAGATAAGTCTATTACATAGATGTTTATGTTTTTGTAATTTACTTTTAATATCTATTATACAGTACAACAAGAAATTATTGAGAATTTAAAGATTGTAATTTTTTATATTTTTTCACTCATAACTCACGTATTAAATGTGAATATTAGCAGAACATAACTCCAGATTCAAAGACAGGTGAACAGTTAGTAATTTGTCAAGTCACCATGGGCAGCAATGCAGGCTTTAATGCGGCGGGGCATACTACTGATCAAAGAAGTTAGAAAGTCGTGGTCCATGCTGTTCCAATATCGGACCACATCTTCTTTCATTTCAGCAATATTTGTCAGATTTTTCTTATTGACACTTTCCTTCATAAGTCCCCAAACATTTTCTCGTGGACTTAGGTCAGGGTTATAGCTTGGCCAATTTAATTATGTCATATTTTGGGTCCGAAACCAGGCCTGTGAATGCTTTGAACGATGTTTTGGATCGTTGTCCTTCTGGAAAATCCAAACATTTCCATAGAACACGTGAGCAGATGGAAGTAAATGTCCCTCGAGAATATCTGTGTACCGCTCACTGTTCATATTTCCCTTCAAATACACAGAGGGGCGTTGCCCCTAACACAGATATGCCAACCCACACGTTAAATTTCGGACTGTACTTTGGGCGCTGATACAAAGGTTTTTCAGTTTGTTTGGTCCAGAATTACAGTGTATTAGGAAACAGCCACACAGAACTTTCATCTGAGAAAATCACATTGTCCCAGTTAAAATTTCTATGCTGTAAGCACCAGTTCAACCTTCGCTCCTTTTGTTCAGGTTTCATGATCGGTGATGGAATTCCTCGACTATTCTGCCAACCCATTGCATGCAGCTCAGTTCTAATTGTCTCCTTACAGACAGCCACAGTTCCTCTATCAATCACATCCAGCCTTAAGTTTTCTAAACTCCTTTGTTTGTTTTTAGAAACAAGAATACCAAGCCGCCTCCTGTCACTCAATGGTGCTCAATGCCATATCCATTTGCAATATTTTTCAAAACACGATAAACAGTGGACAAAGGGATGCCTGTTCTACTTGAAATCATTTGAGCTGATCTGATGTCCTTGTTATAATACTCTAAAATCAACTTCCTTTTCTCTAAATCATCCATACTGAGAATCACTGAAAATGTCGTCTGCTAGCAAGTAAACAAAGGGGGATAACTCTTCACAAACTAACGAAAAAGGATTAACGGAGTTGTCTCTCTTGAATGAAACCAAACACTAGATAGCTGGTCAAGGTTGTTTATACTAGAAATCCAATTAAACATATTCCTAAAATTCTCAATAATTTCTGGTCATACTATACATACTATATCATTTCTATTTTTGCTTAACGTCGTTATCAGATATATTCAACCAATTTGTGTAAATTGTGTAAATCATTCTGACAAGCAATCCAGAGATGTTCACCATGGCCATCGATCTACGCAGTTGGTTACGATGAAGCAGGAAACAAGTCAGCAGGCCAGACCACCATGCTACTCGCCCCTTACAAGCTGTGGCGAGGACGATCAATGTTTATCCAGATCTTCCCGGGTATATCAGCTATGAATGTCTAATAATCCTTACTCCTACTCACAATGTCACGTTAAGCTTGTCAACTTGACTCTTTGCTAATTATTAAAGACTATATCTGTTGATGTAAAATATGCTCCATAATATTCAAAAATGAGAAACTGAATATGGATTAGCAGTTTTAAACAGAAAGTATGCCATGATAGAGTACCTGCCGGCGAACATATAAATCATTAACGTGGGTTCCTCCCATCAGTCAGGGTAAATTGCTGGAAGCATATTTGTCAGGGTACCAGACATGAAATATCAAATCCTTTTCAGAAACACATATCAAGAATATAAAACAACCCGTAACTGAATACATGTCAGAACATTTAAAACACACGCCTGGCTGCGAAATGTTGAATGAATTGTATAAAGCGTATTTCAGAATGTAGTTGATACCGAATCACCTATTAGGAATGAGATATCAGTTCATTGTTCATGCTGAAGGGTTTAGAGTGCGTCTTAGCGGAATCCCATTACCTGTAATTACAATGATGTATAATTAGGGATTTCAACTCTCTACGTAACTATGTTGATGTCTTCAGTGAAGCTTGTTGACGTACCTGGATTGTATTGGCCTTGAGTTTCATGGGGAAGGTGCTTGCTCACAAATTCCCATTTCACTGTTGCTGTGTCAGCTAAATTTGTTTTGTTTTGACCAAGTATCAAACTGGTTGTTGTGAATGCAAAACATATGTGTTCGTCTCAAGAGGAGAACAATATACCCTACCGAGTTCCACCTATAACGTTTTACTCCCAGTTAGAACTACAGTTGATTGAAACTATTATCTTTCAGATAGATTTACAAATACAGACGTAAAAGCAATATGCATGTCATCTTGTACTGGGAAGTAGCACGGCAGAAAAATGCCCTTAACATTACATCTACATCACGGCGATCTGTAGTCATCGATACCACAGCTATATCACGACGGCCTGTAGTCAGCAATACTACATCTACATCACGACGGTCTGTAGTCAGCAATACTACAGCTATATCACGGTGGTCTGTAGTCAGCAATATTACAGCTATATCACGACGGTCTGTAGTCAGCAATACTACAGCTATATCACGACGGTCTGTAGTCAGCAATATTACAGCTATATCACGACGGTCTGTAGTCAGCAATACTACAGCTATATCACGACGGTCTGTAGTCAGCAATATTACAGCTATATCACGACGGTCTGTAGTCAGCAATACTACAGCTATATCACGACGGTCTGTAGTCAGCAATACTACAGCTATATCACGACGGTCTGTAGTCAGCAATACTACAGCTATATCACGACGGTCTGTAGTCAGCAATACTACAGCTATATCACGGTGGTCTGTAGTCAGCAAAATTACAGCTATATCACGACGGTCTGTAGTCAGCAATACTACAGTTATATCACGACGGTCTGTAGTCAGCAATATTACAGTTATATCATGACGGTCTGTAGTCAGCAATACTACAGCCTGTAGTCAGCAAAATTACAGCTATATCACGGTGGTCTGTAGTCAGCAATACTACAGCTATATCACGACGGTCTGTAGTCAGCAAAATTAGAGTTATATCACGGTGGTCTGTAGTCAGCAATATTACAGTTATATCATGACGGTCTGTAGTCAGCAATATTACGGTTATATCAAGGTGGTCTGTAGTCAACAATATTACAGTTATATCATGACGGTCTGTAGTCAGCGATATTACAGTTATATCACGACGGTCTGTAGTCAGCAATACTACAGTTATATCACGACGGTCTGTAGTCAGCAATACTACAGCTATATCACGACGGTCTGTAGTCAGCAAAACTACAGCTATATCACGACGGTCTGTAGTCAACAATACTACAGTAATATCACGGCGGTCTGTAGTTAGCAATACTACAGTTATATCATGACGGTCTGTAGTCAGCAATGTTACAGCTATATCATGACGGCCTGTAGTCAGCAATACTACAGCTATATCACAACGGTCTGTAGTCAGCAATATTACAGTTATATCATGACGGTCTGTAGTCAGCGATGCTACAGCAATATCATGACGGTCTGTAGTCAGCAATACTACAGATATATCACAACGGCCTGTAGTCAGCAATACTACAGTTATATCACGACGGTCTGTAGTCAGCAATACTACATTTACATCACGGTGGTCTGTAGTCAGCAATACTACATCTACATCACGGCGGTCTGTAGTCAGCAACATTACAGCTATATCACGACGGTCTGTAGTCAGCAACATTACAGCTATATCACGACGGTCTGTAGTCAGCAATATTACAGCTATAACACGACGGTCTGTAGTCAGCAACATTACAGCTATAACACGACGGTCTGTAGTCAGCAACATTACAGCTATAACACGACGGTCTGTAGTCAGCAACATTACAGCTATATCAGCAATATTACAGCTATATATCGACGGTCTGTATGGTCTGTAGTCAGCAATATTACAGCTATAATTACACGACGGTCTGTAGTCAGCAACATTACAGCTATATCACGACGGTCTGTAGTCAGCAACATTACAGCTATATCACGACGGTACAGCTGTATCACGACGGTCTGTAGTCAGCAATATTACAGTTATATCACAACGGTCTGTAGTCAGCAACATTACAGCTATATCACGACGGTCTGTAGTCAGCAATATTACAGTTATATCACGACGGTCTGTAGTCAGCAACATTACAGCTATATCACGACGGTCTGTAGTCAGCAACATTACAGCTATAACACGACGGTCTGTAGTCAGCAACATTACAGCTATAACACGTCGGTCTGTAGTCAGCAATACTACAGCTATATCACGACGGCCAGCAACCTTTCTTAAACGTGTTGCTGTGTTTTGTTGACAAGAAACGGAATTTGGTTACATTTAACAAGGAAAATGAAGTGCATGACGCCTACACTTACCCGTCTTAAAGTAAACAGCGTGATATTGATGGAATAGGAAAAGGGACTCAAACCCTTTCTGACCTCCGTTGACATGGAGATCATTGAGTGTAATAAGTTTGAGTGCTTCTCAAGTCAGGTCAAAGGGTGCTGGGCAGCACAAACATGTCAACAACGGGCAAACTAATAGCTACGTCACATAACTAAGATGTGTCTCACTCAAAGGCCATGTACCAAAGACCTATGCTCGCGGTACATCCTAAGCTGACACGGGTTTTTTTTTTATTGCGATGCAAATATAAAAGACAGCCATTAACCTACAGACGCTCCTATCTGCTATGATAAAAATATATTTATCGCGTCCCATCCATGTACTCTCACGTTCACTTGCAAAGAACATTACAAAGATTATTGCGACCGGGCACCAAAGTACAGCGAAAGAATGCTATAAATATGTAGTTTAACATGTGCTGCTGTCCCGGGAATTTTTGCGTCAATGCCATTCATGTGTTATTGTCATTATTTTCTAAGAAATAGCTGTTTAGAATGCAGTTTTTACCATATCAAACGCCGCATATTCGACTGAAGTCCTGATACTGTCAATGTTTCTGTGCATGGGGAAATGATTACAAGACTTTTGTGGTGCGGCTTCACAATGTCATTTTGAAAGTGATCAAATGTAATATGTTATAGTTGGGATTACACTTTCTCGGTAAAGTACAGATTCTAGTACCTTTTCTTAGGTTGAGTTAATGTTAATTAATGGCACTTACGACTATCTTAGCGCTAAGAGAGCTTCGAAAATCTAGGCCCTGGAGTCTACCAAATGCTTGCAGTCCATCCACCTGTTGTCGCTGTCTGTAAAACTGAACCCATTACAAATATTTAACATTGCAGCTGAATAATCCAAACCAAAAATCCGTGTCACTAAGTCCGGAAACCTTAACTCGGATCACCTCCGACAACCTCCGTGAAACATTCCGTCTGGAGACTAAGGCTAGGCAATGTCTTCTATAAAGTATTCAATTTCTTAACCCTTTTGAAAATGCACTGACTATTTGACAAACAGCATGTTGTAAAATTACCATAGATAAATCCCATGTATACTAATTTAAAAGACCTAGTACATCTTTATGAGCGTCAGTAAAAACATAAAAATACCTTGCACCAGTTTGTGGCGTAAGTTCAGGGTTGAGAAATGTAAGGTTATATGACATGGACTCTGACATGTTTCAACTCATGAGAGATTAATGTATTGCCTGCCCAGGCTTAAACAATAGGACTCTGTAATTAAGGTCCCAGCCAGAAAGAGGAAGTACACAGAACTCGACCAGTCTCACACGGCTCAAGGGTCAGCTGACATATGGGGTGAAGACAGGAATTCCTGTCAGCTGCCGGACACTTAATTAAATTAGCGTAAATGTATGTAACTTGTGTAAAACATTATGGCAGTGTGAAAAAATGTGTCAAAATAAAAGATAAAAATGAGTTTCACAATAGTGTGAAACAGGTGTACAAAATTGTTGTACGAAAAATGAATGAAAACAAAAAAATGAACACTAATGAATGACGAATACATGGCTCATCAACATAGAAAGTCTTTGTTCAGAATTTACTGTAGGCAAAAGTGCACACTCAAATGGGACATACCACTTTAATGAAAGGTTGAAAGAAGTAAAATTGAAAACCATTGGTGCGTAAAGTTGTTACGCACGTATATAAGACTGTAGGCGTTATTCCCCGTAGGCATTAGTAGACACCGCCAGGAAGGGTATACACACATGTTGGACACAAGAGGTGGTTACTCCATAAAGATGTATATGACACGTGTGATTATAGTTTGTTAGGACTTCCAGTCTGCAGCGTTTTGGCGACTGTTTTACTTAGCATTATGATAACGTCGCCAATTTACGGTCTTTTCCAGTTTTCAAGAGTATGCTTTCTTTTGCCGGGCAGGTTAGTCTTAAACACATTCAACAGAATAACACGTGTGTCCATAGTTTAACATAAGACAGTATGATTAATGAGTATTAATAGGTGTTATTATGATAGAAATATTTAGTTATAGCCAAATACAGATGCTTTTGGCGATTACCAGGCGATTCAATGTAGAGCGATTTATTCAACCCCAAAATTCTTTATGCATAAACAATGAATCTGATCAAATTTAGTTTTCTTAAACTATGTTTAGCTGAAATCCTTTAGGCCGAATGAAATATATGTTTTTGCAACAGGCATAATATTTTGTAAAAATTGAATTCGTTTTTAAGATCAATTTCATAATGACTCCTAGAAGTCTTTTCGGTGTCTCAGATGTACCAGACTGAGTGGACCTACTGCGCGGGGAGCGTCTGATGCAACGTTGACCACAAGCCCTTATTACAGTGAACATTTACAACAGGAACCGGGGACCTAAACCAAATTACGGTATTCGAAGGAAAACGACAAATTGAAGTTCTGTCTCTATCTAGTATAAACACAGGAGAGTGATTGGTGTGTGTGTTAGGATTCATCTGAAAGTAAGTGAGTCATTGGGCTAAACGTCGCTTTGAGTGAGTGAGTGAGTTTTAGTTTGACGCCGCTTTTAGCAATATTCCAGCAATATCACGGCGGGTGACACCACAAATGGGCTTCACATAATGTACCCATGTGGGGAATCGAACCCTGGTCTTTGGCGTGACGAGCGAACGCATTGACCAGTCAGTGTCTTGTCAAACACAACAAGTCTAGTGGTCCGGTCTCCAAATATGAATCCCCAGATCATTACACCCCCTCCGCCGAAAGGCTGAATGCAACAAGGAGCCATTCGTTCGCCCACTCCCCGGTAAACTCGTGTCCTTCCATCACCACAGAACAGAGAGAACCTGCTCTCGTCCGAAAAGAGTACCCTTTGCCAGTCACGTCTCTGTCAGCGTCGTACGTGACGTGCCCACTGTAATCTCTGCTGGCGATGTCTAAGTGTCAGGAAAGTTCCTCTGTACGGTCTGTAGTTCCTAATGCCGTAGGCACAGAGACATCAGGCCACTGTCTGTCGACTGAGGTGGCGACCCAATGCCGTTGTTGCCGTTGACGTTGCCGTTAGTCAGCGGTTACGTAGGTGGAGATTACGGATGTACCGGTCTTCCTGTGCCGTTGTGATGCGGGGTCTCCCTGATCTGGGCCGGTCCCTCGTCTGGCCAGTCTGCTGGAACCGCTGGATGAGGTGGTAGTCGTGGTAGCAACCGAAGGTTCTCGCAACGTGACCACGAGAAACCCCCATTTGGATGGTACCGATGGCTCGTTCACGCTGTTCTGCTGCCAGTCTCGGCAATCTTGCTGTGGTTTTCCAATGACACTGATGACAGAGGGTTATATGGGGGCATTTTATACCAAAAATTGCACGTGCGGTTCGTGCAACTGCGAGAAAACCGATTTTACAAGAACCGTGCCTGTGAACCATGCTTTGGAACTGTTGCGTTCCCGCTATACAATTTCAAGTCTCTATGAACACGGGAGAACTCGGGACATAGTATTTTGCAATGTTTAAAAAGTCACAGTTTCTTTAGAGCGAAAATAATAGGTCAAGTTTCTTTTGGACGTGAGTATATTAAACTTCAAAAGGTTCAGTAATTGGATATAATGTTTATGATCTAAATAATTCATGTATTCAATATATTACATTATCTTAAATGTCTTATTCTCCGTTTGTATATAAATTTCTATCCCTGCACATATAGTTTGTTTCACTTTTGCATGTATGCACTGTAAATAGGAGAGGGTTTCACTAAGTTGGAATAACTTGTACCCAATCCATTCTCTTGAATAAATATGTTTAAATTATGCCACAGCACTTTAAATGGAACAGTCTCCTACTCTGTTTCACGATGTTATCTCTGAGGACATGTTCACACGTACATGGAATATTCACCAGTGCACAGGTCTTCATTGCAAGCGAGATATTTGTAAAAATATGATGCAACAATTTATGTATTTGTCAAATACAAAAACAACATATGCATGACACAAAGCTCGACAGGGTGAGCAAATACGAATATTTATTACGTGACGCATTTCCACTTGGTGTCGAGTTTTTATACAAAGACCCTAAACAGTACGACCGCAGAACCTTCTCAGTACAGCAGCCGCGATGCATCATAAACTTTGAGCACGGTTGATATGTGAGGAAACCATCCGTGAACAATGCATCCGTGAACAATTATCTCATAAACAACTCTTTAGAATTGACAGCGTACTATGTCTGATTTTGCATTTAATAAATCTGTGGAAAGATCATTTTTGCTGAAGTGCTCCTTTGTTTTGTCGTGTGGTGGAGTAGCCTAGTGGTTACAGCGTTCGCTCACCACGCCGAAGACTCGGGTTCGATTCCGTACATGGGCACAATGTGTGAAGCCCATTTCTGGTGTCCCCCGCCGTGTTATTGCTGGACTATTGCTAAAAGCGGCGTAAAACTAAACTCACTCACTTTTTGTTCTGTCAGTAGCAACTTCACTGCTTCAAGGTACTTCAGATAGCGTAGTATCTCGAGAGAATATTCCATAGAACATCAATAGCGTTTAAATTTATTCCATTTTATTTAATGCTCTTCTACTGACCGCCTTGCCACAAACTGCACTGCAATATTTTATGATTCATTAGTTAGGGTCCTGTCAACTTGTTTTTCTACAGCGGGAATGTTGAAGTACAATGCCCAGTGACACTTCGTGCCACCGTAATTCATGTCTGATTTAAGTGCATTATATTACACTAGAGTTAAAGGGCTAAAATGATTTCCCTCCGTTTGTTGTCAAAAGTACTGCATTGATCTAGCTCTGTTTCATTCGCTCTGATATGGTTTACACATTCCAGTGAATAATTTCTCCATCTAGTACAAAATTTGTTTCCGGCTATTGTAAATGTTATTGATGAACGTAGCTTATTTCAAAGTGGCTTTAGAGCGGAGTGAGTGTAATGCATGACATCATGATTTTATCAGGTTTGAACTTCTCGACGCAGCATCAGTGGTTGTCTACGACAGGAGGGTGCGCGTCATTTCATTTCAACAAAACCCGAACTATTAAAGAATTTCCTGTATGTATTGCATAATACACATGAGGTTTAGCCTATTAAACAAGATGGAGCTTGGTCCACGGTTCGCCTGCACAAAGCGATGTGCGCTCCAACTGTAATTAGTGAAGCGCCATTACCACGTTACGTAAAACGGACCAAATGCCTTGATCTGTTAGTTACCTCCCTTGGCCAAACGCTCTCCCAGGACCACAGTAACCTCTGTTCCATTGAGTATGTATGACTTCTTTGATTGGCATTCTAGAAGTTGGGTAGATGAAGGATGAGGACTATTTTTATTGATATACAACTTCTTTATTCTGTATAGGCGACGTTTCTACATAGATTCTAATGTCCTTGTCACATCACTTGCTTGACAACATTAGAATCTATGTCGAAACGCCGCCTATACAGATTAAAGAAGTTGTATATCCATACAAATAGCCATCATCCTTGAGTATGTATGGTTGTGATTTTTCAGCTACGAAAAAAGAAGAATCATTGGTAGTCTGTGAAGAAGCAGCTCTTGTACACTACTTTCCTCGTGTTTTCGCTGCAGGCTACATAAATGACGCCATATTGGTTGAAAGACTTTCGTGAAAACGATTGAGAAAGATTAATGTTCTGTGTCTATGATTTGTCTTGATAGATATTTCTACAAATATAGTTATCTTACCTCACACATAAATGTCGCTTTCTGATTGGCTGAGAGCTCGTTTATTATTTTCAATGTACCCCGCTTACAAGCGAGTAACATTTCAATGTACCCCGCTGTCAATGGCAACTCATTTGGTACTTCGTGGTAGTAATTCTTTATCTCGAATTACATTGAATCACGTATATGATGTACGGAAATTACCGATGTTTTGCGAATGCAAATTGATGGAAGGGAGATAACTCTAAATCTGTTTTCTTGTCAGCAAAATCTAGCGATGGCTACAAAAAAGATTTGTACCCGTACTTCAAACAATTCAAAATTAACATTAAGGTGTTCGGTAAGACAAATACGTTGTTCACTGGTCCCTCGGGGTCGATGGGTTGATGTACCCTCGATGTTTGTTTATGTTCCTCTCGCCCTTCGGGCTCAGGGAACATAAACAAACATCGAGGGTACATCAGCTCATGACCCCCTCGTAACCAGGGAACAACTTATAATGTTATTGAATGCCATACGGTAACGAGGGTATATTTAATTTAAGATCATGTATAACAAGGATATAATTTTATCTCATTGATTATGATGCGATAACGAGGAAATATTTCACAGATTACCGTGTGCTAACGAGGATGTATTTCACTGATTACCATGTGGTAACAAGGATATATCTCATTGATTACCATGTGGTAACGAGGATAATCATGTTGTAACGAGGATATATTTCATTTAAGATCATGTGGTAACGAGGATATGTCTCATTTACGATCATGTGGTAACGAGGATATATCTCATTTAAGATCACGTGGTAACGAGGATATACTTCATTTAAGATCACGTGGTAACGAGGATATATCTCATTGATTATCATGCGGTAACCAGGATATATTTCATTAAGATCATGTGGTAACAAGGATATATCTTATTGATTATCCTGCGGTAACCAGACTTTATTTTATTTAAGATCACGTGGTAACGAGGATATATCTCATTGATTACCATGCGGTAACGAGGAAATATTTTATTTAGATCATGTGGTAACGATGATATATTTCGTTGATTATCATGCGGTAACCAGGATATATTTTCAGTCAAGATCATGTGGTATCCAGGCAAGCACATGGAATAAAAAAACAACAACAAAAAACCCACAGGCACACAATAATGGTTTATGTCAAATGATGATTGTATCGGACATCGTCCTGTTATTCATGCGCCAAATATTGAAAAAGCAGCATACTCCTTCACAATGATTATATTAGATGAACTAAAACCAACACTTCACGCTTAAAGCGTGGGGTTGTGAAGAGTTGATCCTAGTCTGAATGTCTTGGAGTGGTACAGCAAGGTGTAACAAAACAACACCTTTAGCCATCTGTATTCATGTGACAGGGCCCGGGCCCTCGGAGTTGTATATCCTGGCAATGTTCTGTTCCGGCTGTTGAGCGTCAACAGGATATTCTGTAAAGCTATCCTGTCGCAATCCCCTCGCCATGGAAATGGGATTCATATCCTCTCAAGGAATTGATTGGAAAATCGCAAAGAGAGCTCTACTCCCTATCACACCATGGCTGAGCACGCAATTGGAGCCTTTTCCCCCAGTGTAATCCGAAATGGAAAATACGATTATTATTCTAATTATGGAAGCTTAGCAGGGCCATTTTTCACTTCAGACTAAAGTGTCAGACGGGTTCTGCACAAAACATGTTCTCACTCACGTCCAAAGTAATGACTTCAATGATCAATTCGGCGTTTGCAATGTCTATAACTTTATTCGTATTTGTCATTCTACTCTGTTCCATTCCTTTCCTGCATTTGACCCAGCGTGCAGTCTTTTAGTGTAATAGTTGAAGTGGCCGTTTAGCCATAGTAACCGCAGTCTCCCGCCTAGTGACCGTGACAGTGAATCGAGCCTGGACCACGTACACAATCCAGTGAACAACAGCATGAGCATCGATCTGCGCAAATGGGATATGATGACATGTGTCAACTAAGTCAGCGAGCCTGACCACCCGATCCCGTTAGTCGCCTCTTACGACAAGCATGGGTTACTGAAGATCAATACTAACCCGGATCTTCACGGGTAGGGTGTAGTTCGTAAACGCAGTGGTAGTAACATTACCGCGACTGTGACTGTTGTAGTCTTAGCTGTATTTGTCGTGAAGTGGACAGTGCAGTGTCTGCAATCATAGCTGTAGCTGTAATCGTAGTCGTCAGAGAAGAGGAAGTCGGAGTTGCAGTAGTTGTCGAAGTAATGGTGTTGTTGTAGTCGGTGACGACATAGTAGTTGAAGCAGTCTTTTTCATCCTAACGTGAACACCTTTTCACTCATGAATACATCTATGTATAGGTGTATTGGGGCGGGTCATAGGGGAGGTTAGAAATTTGGATAAAGAAGTACAATGTAAACAGTAGCCGACATAGTAGTACAAGACGAAGTTGTGGTAGAACTTATGGTAGTAGTTGCAGTGGTAGTAGTAGTTGCAGCAAGTAGCAGAAGCAGTAGAAGGAGTGGTAGTCGTGGTGTAAATAGAACCGATAGTCTTTGCGATAGTAACAACAATCACAGCAGCAGCGGCAGTAGCAGCAGTAGTAGTAGTAGTAGTAGTAGTAGTAGTAGTAGTAGTAGTAGCAACAGTAGTAGTAGTAGCAACAGCAGTAGTAGTAGTAGTAGTAGTAGTAGTAGTAATAGCTGCAGTGGTAGTAGTAGTTGTAGTAGTAGTAGTAGTTCCAGCAAGTAGCAGAAGCGGTAGAAGGAGTGGTAGTCGTGGTGTAAATAGAACCGATAGTCTTTGCGATAGTAACAACAATCACAGCAGCAGCGGCAGTAGCAGCAGCAGTAGTAGTAGTAGTAGTAGCAGCAACAGTAGTAGTAGTTGCAGCAAGTAGCAGAAGCAGTAGAAGGAGTGGTAGTACTAGTAGTAGTAGTAGTAGTAGTAGTAGTAGTAGCAGCAGTGAAAGCAGTAGCAGTAGCAGTAGTAGTAGTAGTAGTAACAACAGTAGTAGTAGTAGTAGGCAACAGTAGTAGTAGTAGTAGTAGTAGCAGTTGTAGTAGTAGTAGTAGTAGCAGCAACAGTAGTAGTAGTGGTGGTAGTAGTTGTTGCAAGTGGTAGTAGTAGTAGTAGTAGTAGTAGTTGTAGTAGTAGTGGTAGTAGTAGTAGCAACAGTAGTAGTAGTGGTGGTGGTAGTAGTTGTTGTAGTAGTGGTAGTGGTAATAGTAGTAGTAGTAGTAGCAACAGTAGTAGTAGTGGTGGTGGTGGTAGTAGTTGTTGTAGTAGTAGTAGTGGTAATAGTAGTAGTAGCAGTAGTAGTAGCAGTAGTAGTAGCAACAGTAGTAGTAGTAGTAGTAGTAGTAGTAATAGCAACAGTAGTAGTAGTAGTAGTAGTAGTAGTAGTAGTAGTAGTAGTAGTAGTAGTAGTAGTAGTAACAGTAGAAGTAGCAGTAGTAGTATAGTATGACCAGAAAGTATTGAGAATTTTAGGAATATGTTTAATTGGATTTCTAGTATAAACAACCTTGACCAGCTATCAAGTGCTTGGTTTCGTTCAAGAGAGACAACTCCGTTAATCCCTTTTCATTAGTTTGTGAAGAGTTATCCCCTTTGTTTACTTGGTAGCAGACGACATTTTCAGTGATCCTCAGTATGGATGATTAGAGAAAAGGAAGTTGATTTTAGAGTATTATAACAAGGACATCAGATCAGCTAGAGTGATTTCAAGTAGAACAGGCATCCCTTTGTCCACTGTTTATCGTGTTTTAAAAATATTGCAAATGGATATGGCACTGAGCACCAGGGAGGCGCAAGTTGGCCGAGAAAATTGACTGTCGGTGACAGGAGGCGGCTTGGTATTCTTGTTTCTAAATACAAACGAAGGAGTTTAGAAAACTTAAGGCTGGATATGATTGATAGAGGAACTGTGGCTGTCTGTAAGGAGATAATTAGAACTGAGCTGCATGCAATGGGTTGGCAGAAAAGTCGAGGAATTCCATCACCGATCATGAAACCTGAACAAAAAGAGCGAAGAAATTTTAACTGGGACAATGTGATTTTCTCAGATGAAAGTTCTGTATGGCTATTTTCTAATACACTGAAATTCGGGACCAAACAAACTGAAAAACCTTTGTATCAGCGTCCAAAGTACAGTCCGAAATTTAACGTGTGGGGTGGCATATCTGTGTTAGGGGCAACGCCCCTCTGTGTATTTGAAGGGGATATGAACCGTGAGCGGTACACATATATTCTCGAGGGACATTTACTTCCATCTGCTCACGTGTTCTATGGAAATGTTTGGATTTTCCAGGAGGACAACGACCCAAAACATCGTTCAAAGCATTCACAGGCTTGGTTTCGAACCCAAAATATGATATTATTAGATTGGCCAAGCTATAGCCCTGACCTAAATCCAATAGAAAATGTTTGGGGACTTATGAAGGTAAGTGTCAATAAGAAAAATCTGACAAATATTGCTGAAATGAAAGAAGAGATGGTCCGATGTTGGGACAGCATGGACCACGACTTTCTAACTTCTTTGATCAGTAGTATGCCCCGCCGCATTGAAGCCTGCATTGCTGCCCATGGTGACTTGACAAAATACTAACTGTTCACCTGTCTTTGAATCTGGAGTTATGTTCTGCTAATATTCACATTTAATAAGTGAGTAATGAGTGAAAAAAATAATAATACAATCTTTACAATCTCAATAATTTCTGGTTGTACTATAGTAGGTGATGTTGCGTTTAAGCTGATGTGAATTGTAACCAGACAGCGACGTTTTTGTGCTGGTGGTGGTAGTAGTAGTAGCAGTAGTAACGGCAGCAGCAGTAACAGTAGTAGTAGTAGTAGTAGTAGTAGTAGTAGTAGTAGTAGTGCTTGTGGCAACAGCAGTAGTAGTGCAGTCGCAGTGATACTGAGCGTTTTTACAGTACAAGCAGTAGCAACAGCAACAACATCAACAGCAGCAACATTGACAGCAGCAGCAGTAGTAATAGTTGTTGTGTTTCAGCTGAATTCCAACAAGGCAGCGACGTGTTGTGTATTCAGCATTCAGCCTCTCACACCACCTTCTAGCCGAGCCGCTGTGTAATGGTCTATATTCCCCAGGCCTGTTGAAGACAGGTAGTCAATCATTGCTATGGCAACATGCTTGTACATAACGTACGAACCATCTGATAACAAATTTCAATAACGTGTATGGTTTATTCATGTAATAAATTCAGAATGAACTTCAGCTAATACTTTTATAATGGTCACAGTTCAAAACTTGAAAGTTGTTACATTACTAATGTGTTTGCAAGTAAATGTATTTTCGAAATAATTTCAACGTTTTTAATGTTCCGAAGATCTGTTTGGAAAGGTTTACATCAGGTATCGTCTATTACTTATTTGTGTGTGATGTTAATTACATTGTATCGCATTGGTGAGGTCAATAGATGGAACACAGTGTCAATCCTTTTTCTTGCCTTTTCTCCTCCGCCATGTTAATGCTGGGGCTACTACTACTACTACTACTACTACCACCACCACTACTACTACTTCTACTGTTGCCACTACTACTACTACTGTTGCTACTACTACTACTACTACTGCTGTTGCTACTACTACTACTACTACTACCGTTGCTACTACTACTGTTGATGCTGCTACTACTACTACTGTTGCTGCTACTACTACTACTGCTGTTGCTACTACTACTATTTACTACTACTACTGTTGCTACTACTACTACTGCTGTTGCTACTACTACTACTACTACTGTTGCTACTATTACTACTGTTGCTGCTGCTACTACTACTACTGTTGCTGCTACTACTACTACTGTTGCTGCTACTACTACTGCTGTTGCTACTACTACTACTACTACTGCTGTTGCTACTACTACTACTACTGCTGTTGCTACTACTACTACTACTACTACTGCTGCTACTACTACTACTACTGCTACTACTGCTGCTACTGCTGCTGCTGCTGTGATTGTTGTTGCTATCGCAAAGACTATCGGTTCTATTTACACTACGACTACCACTCCTTCTGCTACTTGCTGCAACTACTACTACCTCTGCAACTACTGCCATAAGTTCTACCACAACTTCGTCTTGTACTACTATGTCGGCTACTGTTTACATTGTGCTTCTTTATCCAAATTTCTAACCTTCTAACCCGCCCCAATACACCTATACGTAGATGTATTCATGAGTGAAAAGGTGTTCACGTTAGGAAGAAAAAGACTGCTACAACTACTATATATAACAACCCTATATAACAAGCACCGACAACAACCCAGGCCAAATGTTCAACCAGTAGATCGAGTACGCTCCTAAAACACTATTCAGATATAGATACAGCAACAGACAGCAGACGCTGGCTACCCAACCGCCCAAAACTATATTGTCGTGAGATTTCGAGAAAATTTGGGGGCTGGGTAGGCTATTGGTTTAGCCCGTTATCTCGTCACCCGAACACCCGGGTCGGATTCTCCACATGGTCACAACGTATCAACCACTTCTGGCTAGGGGTGGGTATTGCAGAGAATTTTAATATTGCGATATATTGCGATGCGAAAGCATGTATTGCGATATGTATTGCAATATATTGCGTGAAGTATTTTACACAAAAAACTACTTATAATCGAGGTAATGCTTGATTTATAGAGCAAATACACAGAAAATTCACTATGCTTGATTAAGCTTTAATAACAACTTTTATTCATGATTGAAAATAAAAATGGGAATAATATTTGGCACAAATGAAAAAAGGAAATATCCGAAGATTTCCGAGTGTTACGAAGTTTTCCGAATGCAAGTCAAAATACCGGTTTTCGATCAGCGTATCGCAATGCGTATCGTTTTCATGTCTGAACCGATAAATACCAGTAAACCAGTTATATTGCGCAGCCCTACTTCTGACATCCTCCGGGATGGCACCCCATGCTCCTTGTGGTAATCAAACCGGTCAACACTGGATTACTTCTATATCAAACAGCAATGACCTGACATAACTAATTGTTGCTTGAAGCGGCGTTAACCTAGACTCAAGACTCAACACAAACTGTGAATGTGTTAAATGCTTATATGGGGCAGTAGGGTAGCCCAGTGGTTCAGGCGTTCGCTCGTCACGCTGAATACCCGGGTTCGATTCCTTACATGGACACAACTCTTCTAGAGTTCCCCGCCGTGATATTACTGGAATATAGCTAATGGCGGCATAAAACCCAATCACTCACTAAATGCCAGTAAATGCATACTTTGGGAGTAAACCGTTTCAATGCTTGTTGTTATCGAAATTAATGAAGAGAACAGACTGTTGTGACTTGACGCTATCCTCTAAAGATGATTATAACCTCTGGTGCTGCTGCTGTGGATCCTTTGTTTGCAAATACCTTAAATGATCGAATAGCTGTTATATTGCTAAAACCGGCGTAGAACGATACTCACGTAGACTTCTACATATAGTGTAGGGTGGTGCCACAGTCCCATATGTTGACAAACATCTACGCAGTGACCTCGACAATAAAGTACATATTTGCGCATAAAATCCAGCACCTTGATGTGCTCAACTCGGAAGATCAGATTAAGTCGATATGACATTAAGGAATCAAGGTAGCTATGATTAGATTAACGAAGACTGAGATCACATCATCCAGCCTCGAGCAAGGGTCTACCAGAACACTTCCGACCTTTCTCGTCCTGACATTGTCGTCTGCTCGTCAGGTTCCGGCAGACGGTCATAATGTGTCGACCTTTCTGTATCGTCTCTCTGGTTACAGAAGCAGCACAGTGCTCACAATGATGATAAGGCGTCGTCTCACCCAATATAGAACAGCGTTCATGTGGCAGATCTGATAAGATCGGCTCATTTATTGATAGTCAGACTGTTTTGATATTGGTAATCCTGTATAGAGCGCCTGCAACAAAAGCGACAGAACCTATTATCCTTCCATATCATCAGCATTCTTTAATGACATAAAGGTTCAAATACTGATGTCAGGTTGTGACAAAAAGGTGAACATATACTTCCACACTGTTGACTCCCTGCACAAACACACGCAAAGACTAATAACTCCGATGAGTCAAATTGGAAAATGGCCTCAGCATGTCTACTGTAACACTTTTTGAAAGCTTTTCTATGTAAGGCTTTACAGCCTGTAAACCTGGAAAAACAACTTTTATATCAGATCTAAAGCGCAGGTTAAACATTTTGGCCACATTTACGGCTTTACAGTTTATCACACCGAGTAGAAATTCCTGTTCATTTACATAACGAAACAGATCATCAAGGAGAGGAATACCCTCTTCTTGCATTTATGTCCTATATCCAACTTTCACATGGATGATATCAATGCGTACGTCCAGCAGATTTGTCTTAAACAATATGGTGTTTTGACAGACTTGAACCTGGTTCATTATCCCCAGTATTGTTTCCTACGAAAGTGAGTGAGTGATGTTCCAGCAATATCACGGCGGGGGACACCAGAAATGGGCTTCACACATTGTACCCATGTGGGGAATCGAACCCAGGTCTTCAGCGCGACGAGCAAACGCTTTAAACACTGGGCTACCTCTCCCCCCCTTCAACGAAAGTAACTATGGGAGTAACTATGACTCTCTTAAGGTAGGGAGTAACTATGACTCTCTTAAGGTAGGGAGTAACTATGACTCTCTTAAGGTAGGGAGTAACTATGACTCTCTTAAGGTAGGGAGTAACTGTGACTCTCTTAAGGTAGGGAGTAACTATGACTCTCTTAAGGTAGGGAGTAACTATGACTCTCTTAAGGTAGGGAGTAACTATGACTCTCTTAAGGTGGGGAGTAACTGTGACTCTCTAAGGTAGGGAGTAACTATGACTCTCTTAAGGTGGGGAGTAACTGTGACTCTCTTAGGGTAGGGAGTAACTATGACTCTCTTAAGGTAGGGAGTAACTGTGACTCTCTTAAGGTAGGGAGTAACTGTGACTCTCTTAAGGTAGGGAGTAACTATGACTCTCTTAAGGTGGGGAGTAACTGTGACTCTCTTAAGGTAGGGAGTAACTATGACTCTCTTAAGGTAGGGAGTAACTATGACTCTCTTTAGGTAGGGAGTAACTATGACTCTCTTAGGGTAGGGAGTAACTGTGACTCTCTTAAGGTAGGGAGTAACTATGACTCTCTTAAGGTGGGGAGTAACTGTGACTCTCTTAAGGTAGGGAGTAACTATGACTCTCTTAAGGTGGGGAGTAACTGTGACTCTCTTAGGGTAGGGAGTAACTATGACTCTCTTAAGGTGGGGAGTAACTGTGACTCTCTTAAGGTAGGGAGTAACTGTGACTCTCTTAAGGTAGGGAGTAACTATGACTCTCTTAAGGTAGGGAGTAACTGTGACTCTCTTAAGGTAGGGAGTAACTATGACTCTCTTAAGGTAGGGAGTAACTGTGACTCTCTTAAGGTAGGGAGTAACTATGACTCTCTTAAGGTAGGGAGTAACTATGACTCTCTTAAGGTGGGGAGTAACTGTGACTCTCTTAGGGTAGGGAGTAACTGTGACTCTCTTAAGGTAGGGAGTAACTATGACTCTCTTTAGGTAGGGAATAACTATGACTCTCTTAAGGTAGGGAGTAACTATGACTCTCTTAAGGTGGGGAGTAACTGTGACTCTCTTAGGGTAGGGAGTAACTGTGACTCTCTTAAGGTAGGAAGTAATTATGACTCTCTTTAGGTAGGGAGTAACTATGACTCTCTTAAGGAAGGGAGTAACTATGAGTCTCTTAGGGTAGGGAGTAACTATGACTCTCTTAAGGTAGGGAGTAACTATGACTCTCTAAAGGTAGGGAGTAACTATGACTCTCTTTAGGCAGGGAGTAACTATGACTCTCTTAAGGTAGGGAGTAACTATGACTCTCTTAAGGTAGGGAGTAACTATGACTCTCTTAAGGTAGGGAGTAACTGTGACTCTCTTAGGGTAGGGAGTTACTGTGACTCTCTTAAGGTAGGGAGTAACTATGACACTCTTAAGGTATGGAGTAACTATGACTCTCTTTAGGTAGGGAGTAACTATGACTCTCTTAAGGTAGGGAGTAACTATGACTCTCTTAAGGTAGGGAGTAACTATGACTCTCTTTGGGTAGGGAGTTACTGTGACTCTCTTAAGGTAGGGAGTAACTATGACTCTCTTAAGGTAGGGAGTAACTATGAGTCTCTTAAGGTAGGGAGTAACTATGACTCTCTCTTTAGGTAGGGAGTAACTATGACTCTCTTTAGGGTGAAGGTAGGGAGTAACTATGACTCTCTAAAGGTAGGGAGTAACTATGACTCTCTTTAGGTAGGGAGTAACTATGACTCTCTTAAGGTAGGGAGTAACTATACCTCTCTTAAGGTAGGGAGTAACTATGACTCTCTTAAGGTAGGGAGTAACTATGACTCTCTTAAGGTGGGGAGTAACTGTGACTCTCTTAGGGTAGGGAGTAACTGTGACTCTCTTAAGGTAGGGAGTAACTATGACTCTCTTAAGGTAGGGAGTAACTATGACTCTCTTAAGGTAGGGAGTAACTATGACTCTCTTAGGTAGGGAGTAACTGACTCTGACTCTCTTTGGGTAGGGAGTAACTATGACTCTCTTAAGGTGGGGAGTAACTGTGACTCTCTTAAGGTAGGGAGTAACTGTGACTCTCTTAAGGTAGGGAGTAACTATGACTCTCTTAAGGTAGGGAGTAACTATGACTCTCTTAAGGTAGGGAGTTACTGTGACTCTCTTAAGGTAGGGAGTAACTATGACTCTCTTAAGGTAGGGAGTAACTATGACTCTCTTAAGGTAGGGAGTAACTATGACTCTCTTTAGGTAGGGAGTAACTATGACTCTCTTTAGGTAGGGAGTAACTGTGACTCTCTTATGGTGGGGAGTAACTATGACTCTCTTAAGGTAGGGAGTTACTGTGACTCTCTTAAGGTAGGGAGTAACTATGACTCTCTTAAGGTAGGGAGTAACTATGACTCTCTTAAGGTAGGGAGTAACTATGACTCTCTTTAGGTAGGGAGTAACTGTGACTCTCTTAAGGTAGGGAGTAACTATGACTCTCTTAAGGTAGGGAGTTACTGTGACTCTCTTAAGGTAGGGAGTAACTATGACTCTCTTAAGGTAGGGAGTAACTATGACTCTCTTAAGGTGGGGAGTAACTATGACTCTCTTAGGTAGGGAGTAACTATGACTCTTTTAAGGTAGGGAATAACTATGCCTCTCTTAAGGTAGGGAGTAACTATGACTCTCCTTAGGTAGGGAGTAACTGTGACTCTCTTAAGGTAGGGAGTAACTGTGACTCTCTTAATGTGGGGAGTAACTGTGATTCTCTTAAGGTAGGGAGTAACTATTACCCTTTTTAGGTAGGGAGTAACTATGACTCTTTTAAGGTAGGGAATAACTATGCCTCTCTTAAGGTAGGGAATAACTATGCCTCTCTTAAGGCGGGGAGTAACTGTGACTCTTAACACATAATATATAAAACCACCACAAAAACACCACTTCCTTGAAGAACCAATGAATGCTGACACTAGAGGGCTGTTTTACCTCCACGAAATTGCCATGGGATCTTTTCCAGACACAACAAAAAGCGTCTTTTAAAATTGGCTAATTAACACTTTTGAGACGAAACTATTATTGGAATCTTCGAAAAAGTGCTTTTCGATCACTCACTACAAAAGAAAATACGTCTCCTGCGTGGTGTTGAGCGTTAGACACCGTTGTGGTAGTAGACGGGAAACTGCTACAGTTGACATGGACAGAAAAATATTGCACATCAAATAAGTTAAAAAGAAGCCCAAGCTTTAAAAGTGTTCATAAGGCGTTTTTGTAACACTTGTATCCACAGACCAATATTTCACAAATTCAAGTAATTTGGCGCCTATAAATATATTTCAACGAACGAAACAAACAAGAATATCGATCATTGAAGGGCTGTGTATATGTTTAACTTGTCTTGAATGAACATTTTTTGGTCTTGAATGAACATTTTTTTATATTCGATTCAAACAGAGATCCTGTTAGTTTGAGAAAAGGTGTCTGTACACCAGGAGGACAATGCATGTCTCAAATCTCCTTCATGGCGTTTAGCATTGTTGACGATGTCGTGAATACAATTCCAGTTCAAGTAGAGAGTTACGTCATTACAACTGAATCTACGATAGATACCAGATACCATACTTTCAAGGTCGCGTCTACGCTACATTGAAGGTCAAGCCTGCCTGTTATGCTTGGTACAGATTAGCAACGTCAGGTGTTGGAAGATAAACAAAGGTGATTGACAGACACACATGCTTCATGCTTTTCAACTAGGTACGTCTCCTAATGCACGCCTGTCCATATCAACAGCGCCGTGGTCAACACAGGCAATTGTCTGATACGTGCGAGTTCGTCTTCCCTTTGCCTACGTCTAATTACCGCTATCAAGCCAGCCTCCCTATTTCCTGCTCCGGGTAATGGGGCCATAGCGAGCTATTGGCAATGTCTCTAGAATCAATATAAGCACCACTTTCTTCCCTTGTGGTTATGCAACTCCGACAAGGTACCGTGGGCGACTGTCGAGGTGGTCCGTCTGTTCTTAAGCCGTGCAACCTGTCTCACACTGATCCTCGAAGACATGGATCATTCGGTCAAGTGGCCAATCATCATCACTTAGGGTTACAGGGAGATTTCTCTACAGCGTGAAGCTTAGTGCCACGCGGAAGCGGATCGGTCAATGAACCCCAGTGTCTGGGGGCAAATATGCTTCTCTCTGTAGACAGACTCTAAGAAGACTTGCCGCATGGGATATTAGTTAGGGATATGATGCTGCATTTGATATTTCCTACACGGTTTCCCATTACCAGAGTGAGTGAGTGTGTTGGATTTCACACCGCTTTTAACAATGTTCTTTCAATGTCACCACAGGGGACACTAGATATGGGATTCACACATTGTACTTATGTGGGAATCGAACATGGGCCTGTGACGAGAAAATGTTTAACCACTAGACTACTCTACCGCCACTTCCGGTGACCAGAAAAATAAGTAGACAATTAATGACTAATCCTTAGTTTCTAGTCCATCTAGGTGTTCAAGCTTTATTCTTTAGGATCAACTTTTTTATAAATTTGTAACTTGTTCTCATCGCCATATTTGGTATTTCTTAAGTAAAGATACTATCACTTTGATAAGAACCAAGTTGATAGATGTGTTAATGAGAGTGAGTGAGTGAGTATGGTTTTACGCCGCTTTTAGCAATATTCCAGCAATATCGAAGCGGGGGACACCAGAAATGGGTTTCACACATTGTACCCATGTGGGGAGTCGAACCCGGGTCTTCGACGGGACGAGAGAACGCTTTAACCACTAGGCTACTCCACCCCCTGTGTTAATCAGAGACGTGGGGGGTGTCCTGCGTGTATTTAGGGTAGGCCTAAAGTTTTATATCGATATGCAGATTATTGAGTTGAGTTGAGGGATTGATTATCATCATCATCATCTGACATCATCATCATCATCATCTAGTACTAGCAGCCCCAGTATTATCACGACACGAGACACCAGCAGCAGTGCTGACACTGCCATTAGCTGACCTGACCAATTAACATACGTTAATGCGATATGATATATAATTGCCATCACAAACACAAATGAATGCAAGACGATACCTGGAACAAATGAGACACCGCAGACAGCCGAGTTGAAATATTCATACCCTCGTTGCTTTAGGTAACATGTGTTTCCAACCCTGTTCATAGACTATTAACCATTAGAATTAACCGTTGTTCTACGCAGTCAACCCGCATTCATTTTCTGAAATATAATAGATCAATAAATTATATTGTTTTAACTGAATTAGTTGCACATTTTTCAGGTTTCTATAGAAATTGTACTCTTCAAGAGAATATGTGAATACAAGTTTTATTGCGAAATGTAAAGAGGGAGTGAGTGAGTGAGTGAGTGAGTTTGATTTTACGCCGCTTTTAGCAATATTCCAGCAATATCACGGCGGGGGACACCAGAAATGGGCTTCACACATTTTACCCATGAGGGGAATCGAACCCGGTGTAAAGAGGGAAGTAATATTGGTTTTGTGGTAAGCGTATTTAAAGAGGCAACGCATATTTGAATTACATTGTGAATATCGCTTACTAAGATATGGTGATAAAATATCAATCACATATTGAGGTAAATATAGCTTACAAATATAGATATCACTTACAAATAAGATATCACTTACAAAATAAGATATGGCTCACAAATATTGCTATCGCTTACAAGAATGGATATCACTATCTTATAAGCCATCATTTACATACAGCTTAAAAAATATTGATATCATTTATTAACATGAACGGGCTGCTTACAAAAGTAGATACTGCCTACAAAGGTAATATGGCTCACTGAGATATCACTTACAAGCATATCCCGCATGCAAGTATTTAGTTTTACGCCGCTTTTAGCAATATTCCAGCAATATCACAGCGGGGAACACCAAATATGGGCTTCACAAATTCACACGGTATTCGAAGGAAAACGACAAATTGAAGTTCTGTTTCTATCTAGTATAAACACAGGTGGGTGATTGGTGTGTGTGTTAGGATTCATCTGAAAGTAAGTGAGTCGTTGGGCTTAACGTCGCTTTGAGTGAGTGAGTGAGTTTAGTTTGACGCCGCTGTTAGCAATATTCCAGGCGGGTGACACCAGAAATGGGCTTCACATAATGTACCCATGTGGGGAATCGAACCCGAATCTTCGGCGTGGCGAGTGAACGCTTCAACCACTAGGCTACCCCACCGCCCCCATTACTTACGGATAAAGATATCGCGTAAAAAGGTAGTATTTAACAGAAACGTGTGATCCACTTTACCCGTGGGAAGAGCTAGATTGTGTTTGCCTTTCGTTAACTAAGTACACCTTGAGATCACGTACAGTAATGGTTAGACAGTGCATATTGCACGTACTGGTATTATGGCAAGCTGTTACACCGGCAGTTCCATTGATTAATGGCCAAGTCAAAAATGGAAAACTACATTAGGCTTATTGCCTATGCACCAGCGAAGATGACAAATTTCACTGTAAATATTGTGAATATGAGCTGTATAAGGTGATAACATTCATCTTCTGGTCTAACAGACGGGCGGACAGACAGATAGACAGGCAGATTTTATTCTGTAATCAGGCCCTTTATACATAGTGTCTACATTCCTGGTGTCCCCTGCCGTGATCTTGCTAGAATATTGCTAATAGCGGCGTAAAATCATACTCACTCGCCCACTCAAAGCGGCGTAAAATCGAATCACTCACTCAGTTGTCAGCTTGTTACTGTTACCAGATCTAGAGCCATACAAAATAACGGAATTACAGAGTTTCTATAATATTTAATACTATATATTTCTTATGTACATTTCATTTACTCACGGGGCGATGGGGTAGCCTAGTGGTCAAAGCGTTGGCTCGTCACGCCGAAGACCCGGGTTCGATTCCCCATATGGGTACAATGTGTGAAACCCATTTCTGGTGTCCCCCCGCCGTGATGTTACTGGAATATTGCTAAAAGCGGCGTAAAACTAAACTCAGTCAATCAGTCATTTACTCACGGACTCAAACAGTGTCTAAAGTTATAGATTTATACATGCAATCAAGATAAATAAATCATGTCTGTTTGCTGTCGGTATAACATGTACGTTCGACTATTAACGGGCTTAGATGCAGTTCGAAAAATTGTCATATAAGTGACCAGTGCGCTGGAGAGGTCAGACTTGAAGACTTGCATGTCGGCATATATGCCAATTTCGAAGATCGATGTTCATAATGACTGTCTGGTCCATACTCGAATGTTTACTGACCACCGCCATGAAGCTGAAATATTGTTCAGTGTGTTAACAAAGAAATACTCGAGTTTGGGTAAAACGGTGGTTGTATACACAAGAGCAACGCCATTCAGGTTTGAGGACACATATTTGACCGAGTTGATAACGACCGTATACTTTGACGAGAATAGAATTCTTGGAGTGAAATCTAAACTGAGCCTTTCATAGTACACCTGTTGTGTACAGGCAACTCGATGACTGATATTAGTAGTGAGTAAGTTGGGTTTTACGCCGCTTTTAGCAATATTCCAGCAATATCACGGCGGAGGACACCAGAAAATGGCATCACACAATGTGCCCATGTGGAGAATCGAACCTGTGTCTTCGGCGTGACGAGCGAACGCTTTAACCAATAGGCTACCCCACCGCCCTGATTCATGCAGTGGATCCTGTGCCACCGACCCCTATATAAAGAACTGACTGACTGACTTTGTTTTTACGCCGCTTTTAGCAATATTCCAGCAACATCACGGCGGGGGAACACCAGAAATGGGCTTCACACATTGTACCCATGTGGGGATTCGAACCCGGGTCTTCGGCGTGACGAGCCAACGCTTTAACCACTAGGCTACCCCACCGCCCCCCTATATAAAGAAGGCACTCTACCTGTGTCCCAAGGGTCCAGAACAATAACTGGTCGCCGTTCTGAGTCAGTATACTGCGTATGAATAAGATAACACGGTTGAACATGTTATCTCTGTACCTGTACTGGGCGGTGGGGTAGCCTAGTGGTTAAAGCGTTCGCTCGTCATGCCGAAGGCCCGGGTTCGACTCCCGACATGGGTACAATGTGGGAAGCAAATTTCTGGTGTCCCCTCCGTGATATTGCTGGAATATTGCTGAAAGCGGCGTAGAACCATATTCACTCACTCACTGTACCTGTACTATATGACTTGGTGTTGTACATTAACTGCATCATGATTTCGGACACGCAACAGCGATCATCTAATCGAGCCACCCAACCTACCGCAATCCCCCAAATGCGTGCGCGTGTTTGCATGTCCCTTAAAGTGTAAGAATCGTAAACGCGATACAAAATCCCACTTCACTCCACATCACCCAAGCTACATAGTTGACAATAATAGACACTCTTAAATCGTCAGTGATACGAGTGTCAACAAACACATCAATTGTAGTTGTGTCCTTGACACAGTTAACGAGGCATCGTTCTATCATAGCATCAGCATCGTACAACAGATTGTTAACAATCAGCCACCACCGTACGGATTTACAATGGCGGTAGGGGCCATGGGGTAGCCTAGCGGTTAAAGCGTTCGCTCGTCACGCCGACGACCCGGGTTCGATTCCCAACATGAGTACAATGTGTGAAGCCCATTTCTGGTGTCCCCCGCCGTGATATTGCTGGAATATTGCTATTTATGAGGTGTAAAACTAAACTCACTCACTCAATTTTACAATGGCGGTAGACATTTGTCACGTGTAGCCTTATCACTGCTGCCCTGAAAATACCTTCATGTCGCGACTGTCGTGATTCACTGCACCTTTCAACAGTTCGTGTCACTATCAGTCGTCTCAACCACTGTGTAGGTGGTATATGGTATATATGTTACAGTCAATATGTAGACTCTGTCAATGTGTAAATGACGAAAATTCACTTGGGTAATTTACAAAACGTCTAAATATTTAAGTTATTTCCTTGTTGAATTTCACCCTCCAGTGACTGAAAATGATATGACTGAAAGTAAAAGAAAATCAACGAGCATTTAAAATAAATTAGCAATCCATTGTGATGTTTAGAACCGTTTGAAAACGTCTTTATAATTTTCAGTTATCCTGATTCATAAATAAACAGATTTCTTTCAGTCGATCTCTATATGACTGTAATATTGAGGTCAGTGAGTGGGGGCAGGGGGTGGCTCCAGAAATGGGTTTGACGAGAAAACGCTTAACCACGCTATAACGAGGTAGAACATTCTCTGATTACAGCAGCTCGCTAGATCAGCATCCACGTCAATTTGTTGTCGTTATTGGTAAAGAACTTTCATTGTTTCCAACATCTACAGGATAAATACCACCCAACAGTAATAAATATATATACTTAAATATCAACCAACCCGTTTGAAAGGTTAAAGCATATTACAGCTCAGCAACTGTGTCTTCGTATATCTGATTACACGAACAAGGGTTTCCATCAACACAATGTAAACAAAGTGTATACAAAGAGCATGGTAAACAAGTGAGGACAAGGCCAAGGTGAATGGGAGTTTATCATAACAAACAAGTAGTGCACTGCTAGACAGATCACGAGCAGTACCAGTGTTATCTGCGTCATTACATGCGTCGCTGTGTGCATCCGTGAACCACTGGGCCCTGACCATCTCTATTGCTGGTGTGATAAGACACTTCTGTCAGTAGTGCCTTGACGGTTCAGCTACTTGTGTTAGAGTGAGTGAGTGAGTGAGTGAGTGTGTGTTTGACTGTGTGTTTGAGTGTGTGTTTGAGTGAGTGAGTGAGTGAGTGTGTGTTTGAGTGTGTGTTTGAGTGAGTGAGTGAGTGAGTGTGTGTTTGAGTGAGTGAGTGAGTGTTTGAGTGAGTGAGTGGGTGTTTGAGCGTGTGTTTGAGTGTGTGTTTGACTGTGTGTTTGAGTGAGTGAGTGAGTGTGTGTTTGAGTGTGTGTTTGAGTGAGTGAGTGAGTGAGTGGGTGTTTGAGAGTGTGTGTTTGAGTGTGTGTTTGAGTGAGTGAGTGAGTTTGGTTCAACGGGTTGAACAGATTTAGTTCTATCATGGCGTACCCCTGACGTGTGTCAGTTTGGCGAAACACATCTACATGGTGTTGACAAATCTTTAAATCTTCAGACATAATCATACCCAAGGACAGACGCGAACCCGTACCTACTGCACGACAAACAGACGCACTAGGCCACGCATCTCCCAAGTTGGGCTATTGTTTCTATGAACTGAAGAAATTCACGCGTTATACATATTTGGGGATGTAGGGTAGCCTAGTGGTTAGGCGTTCGCTCGTCAAGCTGAAGGCCCGGGTTCGATTCCCCACTTGTGTACAATGTGTGAAGCCCATTTCTGCTGTCCCCCGCCTAGATATTGCTGGAATATTGATAAAAGCGGCGTAAAACCACACTCAATCAAAGCAATACATATACGGATGATATACACAATGCTAACAGTGTTGTGAGTGTGAACGAATCAGCTACTGGGGTCGCGGTGGGTTCAAGCAGAGTTCAGTGTATACCTGTAAGTGCCGTGTGAACCAATGTCGGATGCTGGTGATGCTGTCACACGCTATCCAGATCAGTAGTAATGAACAAACATTTCATTAGCGTGTAATCAAACGACTGGTGCTAAACCAACACGTCATACAATGGGTATTCCTATATCCGTTGCCTTGGTAACGGATCGATGCGTACATTTAGTCACATTACGCCAGCTTACGCTCTTGAACGTCACTAGCTTATGATGTACCCAACCACTATCTGAAACATGCTGTAACTTCGGGAAAATTACTGACTGACTGACTGAGTACGGTTTTAGGCCGTTTTAAGCAATATTCCAGCAATATCACGGCGGGGGGACACCAGAAATGGGCTTCACAAATTGTACCCATGTGGGGAATCGAACCCGGGCCTTCGGCGTGACGAGCGAACGCATTAACCACTAGGCTACCCCACCGGCCTCGGGAAAATTACTACCACAACTACATACTACCGCATCTAAAGTACTGTCGGAAATAGAAAAGAAACTGTTTTAGGCTGTTACTCTGTATCCCTAAAATTTACACAACTGCAAATAGCATATGTAGAAATAACCCACATTGGTCTAACTGGGTGTTCAGTAGGATGCGTTATAGGATATCCAGAAAAGCATGTTTACTCGTAAAATCGGGCAAAACTTAGAAAAAATACGAATAGCTGCTGAAAATAATAGATCAGACTATAGATGGCACAAAGGGGTCATCTCAAAGATATTTTATGCTTTTTCATGTGCGTTGTATATGTCTCATCTATTAATCAACATCTTACGTGTCTTTCTTTCGTAAACTTTATGTTCAGATATGGAAAAGAGCATGATATTCATAAAAAAGCTTAAATTAGCCATCGTATTACATGTAAAAAAATATACAGGTGACATGACCACCCGAAGATCGACAGGACTGGATATTATTTGTAAATTGTTTACTTCCCATGTTTCATTCCCCTAAAGGATTATCTCATCTTAGCGGATATCTCTATACCTAGCCCGACCCCCATCACTGTATGCGACACCCGTCCTGGTTTTTCTTTTGAGACGACCCCTCCTACCTGTTTCTTTTAATAGTGATAGTGAGTCTCCGTGGTTGCTACATCCTTAATAGTTTCAGTCTTAAACTTATTATTTTTTACGTCAGCTATCGTTTATAATGAAGCTAATTTTAATTTCAAAATGGGCATTTAAAAGGTTTCCTTTGTAATACAATATCATCGCACACTAATTTGCATAAAGCCATGGTCTGTTCCAAATAAGTCGCTTTCGACTTAGAAAAAAAGTGCATTGCTCATTTCTGCACTAATCTCTCCACAGTAAAGTCCTTTTTCTACGTTTCCTATCTCCCAACCACTGAGACTGTAGTTAGGCCGAACTTAGTTTAGCAGATACTTCACATTTTAACATATAAACTACATAAATTGTAGATATAAATGCGAAAAAGCATTTTTTTTCTATTTCCGACAGTACTTTAGTGAGAGTACCACTTAGAAATAGAAAGACCTAACTAGGAAATGTAGAGCTCCGTAGAGAACAGACAGAACAGTATGTACGGACATAACGACCCATGTAGGGGGCATGAAGTGACAGACCACGTACACAGAAAAAAAGAGTTAAGTGAGAGATATTGGGTTTTACGAAGGTGAGTGAGTGTATATTTATCGTCACATCGGTAATATTTCAGCCATATCGTGACGAGAACAATTTATTAGTATATTAAAGATAAATACAATTCATAAGGAACTGAAATCTATAGCCTACGTAAGATGTTTATGCGTAATTAAATGCGAAGGAGGATATATTCTTTGCTCACAAAAAGAAAGACTTCAGTGTTTTTAAGATGTATGCAGTATTATATAAATCTTTAACAGATCATAATGAATTGTTTAACTTTTATCACAAGTCATTGTTACTGACCGAGGCATACACGAAACAATCGAATGTCGAGGTGAAGGTCATCTGTTCTCAGTACAATGTATCTTGATTAGCCCCCACGAGAGTCCTGAACTGCCTGCCATTGTCGTCCAATGGAACCAGTCAGGTTTTTAATTGGGGCCTGGGGAATGTTCACCCTCTCCTCCCGCAGTGCTTGTGCCAATGTTGGAGGTTCTGTGGTTTTGCTGGCGTGATCACAAACGTTCATCAATAGCATCCCACAAATGTTCGATGGGTTTTAGATGTAGACACCATGAAGGTCATGGTAGCATTTAAATGTTGTGCTTCCTCAAAAAAGGCCGCGGTCGTGTTGAGAAATGATGTTTTCTTGTTGCAGAATGGCCGAAGAATTTCCTCTATGTTACGTTGTGCCGTTAAACTGCACCAAGTCTGCACCAACTGCACCAAGTCTGTTCTACCGGTAAAGGAGATGGCGTCCCACACCATTACACCTCTGACACCAAACCTGCCTATTTGTTGTATATAGTTTCGACCATGACGTTCCTCAATACATCTGTACAGAGAAGCAAATCAACACTCGTCACTAAACCAAACACGTTTCCACCGCTGATGTGGCCATACTCATCGTTGTTGTTGCGTTGATCTTCTGTCAGTCAGCATATGAGAAATTCAGATTTGAAATTCAGTTTGCATAAATACCAGCATACATATCAGTATAAATATAGCTGTCAGATATTGCCAGTTTTTCTTCTTTGCGTTTCTGGTTTGGGGATAGAATATAATATACTTGCATGTTTACGCAAGGTTGCATAATTGCGGTTTAAATTCGTATTGTGTCATATCAGAAGCTATAAGCGGGATCTCTGATCGTATTCAGAGCACAACTAAAACAAGACAATCCTCAACACAACGGATTAGCACTACCCTTGACCTTTGTCCATGAACCTTCAACGAACCAGGATAATCTAATGCTCGCGGAACACGCTAACATACTTTCTATAATAGTTTGTTTATGGCCGATTATTTGCAGTATTAGTCCGTAACAACCTAACATGCCGAACGGACTTAACAACTAGCATATAGGTTATAGAAAGCAGCTGTTAGTGACAGCCATGCTCGAGTGGCATCATTGCATACATATTGCGTGACTTCATAGTAAGACTTCATGGTAAGTTGCCTGCTTGGATGTATTGTAACGCCACACTCAGCAATATGTAACCTTTACGACGGCAGTCTGTACATAATGGACCAGGTAATCCGGTGATTGAATCATGACCTTCGATCTACGCACGATGATGCATAAACCATGTGACTGAGCCTGACAAGCCGGAGGTGAATTCTAACCCGTATCTTCACGAACATGTCGATAAATAAATTACTTTTCGGTACCAACTCCTATGCTGTCAAATAACTGGCATAGAGATTTAATTAGGCACTACCAAAATTCAAATTACACAAAAGGCCGTATTGTATTACGTTAAAATTGCGTACAGGCAATTCAAAATGTCATGTCTGGCACTGAATTCCTGAAATTGTAGTTGATTGCACATTCATAACGGTATTAATGTTCACTGAAGCTGTCACAGACACATTTGTGACAGATATATGTACTTTTCAGTGAGGTATTGATCCTAGACATAAGGTGATCCGACTGAATAGATGAATGTCAACGGAATGCATTCTTTGATAGTAAAAGTACACTGATACCAGTCTTCAGATAATCTATGGTGGTCATGTCTAGTAGAAACCTGACATTTAGCCGATAGAAATGGTATTTCTGGATTTAATGGATATTTAAGAATCATTCTAGCTGTATAATCAATAGCTTGATGGCAAACTAGTTAACTGCGGGACCACACAATACAAGCGACAGTCCACAGTGATATGGTGTATCTGCTACAAGCAGGATCCACTGCATGAATCAAAAGTACACTGCATGAATCCGCTATATCAAAGTTAGATATTTATGACTGTGGTGACAACAGAGTCATTGCCAAATAGACCAGGTGAACGTGAAAAGGACAGCGGGTCTTGCTCCCGGTAATACCCGTCACAATACCACGCAAAGGCAAGGCAATTATTTTAACCAAAGCGCGTTTAGAATTTAAGCATACTTACAGCAACGAGCATACCATTGTGTATTGTTCAAACAGATATTCCATGTTCAGAATTGAAATATATTTGATTAAAGTGCATATCAGAGCAATTCAGATTCACAGGATTATATATATATATATATACCACCACCAGTACAAGGAATTTGTACAATATTAACATGATAATGTACAAATAACCCAAGCCAAGATAATGGTGAATGCATTGTCTTTGCGACATCAGCAGTTTCCCTAATACAGACCCAAATCATGTTTAGTTGTCAAACATAATCTTAGTAAGTGAGTGAGTTTAGTTTTATGCCGCACTTAGCAATATTCCAGCTATATAGCGGCGGTCTGTAAATAGTCGAGTCTGGACCAGACAATCCAGTGATCAACAGCATGAGCATCGATATGCGCAATTGGGAACCGATGACATGTATCAACCAAGCCAACGAGCCTGACCACCCAATCCGTTAGTCGCCTCTTACGACAAGCACGGGTTACTGGAGGTTCATTCTAACCCGGACCTTCACGGGTAAACATAATCTTAAACATGTTTAGGTAGATTGTGGGACTGTGGGGTACCCTAGTGTATAAAGCGTCCGCCCGTCACGCCGAAGACCCGGGTTAGATTCTCCACATGCGCACAGTGTGTGAAGCCTATTTCTGATATTGCTGGAATATTGCTAAAAGCGGCGTAAAACTCAACTCACTCACTCGCCAAAGTAGAATGTTACATATATACTATGTTGGTTAAAAAACATGTTTAGTATACCCCGTGAGGAGCTTTGGTTATAAAGAATTGAAAAGGTTAAGCACGGCCTCACATATATTTTCGCAATCTGCTGTACACAGTTGAGTCCTATGGGCACATCAGGTACATATGACCAGGGGGTCGAATCCCTCCTCGCCCCTATCATATTTCCAAGTTGTTTCAGCAGCGTACCCTTGCTCCTGGGTACTACCAAAGAAGTAAACATCTCCATCACTTCGACCAAACCTCCCACATCACATCTTCATATAACGGGAATACAGTACAAGGCGGCGTTCAACTTAACTCACTCACTTTTCATATATAACTCATTGCCATTGCTTTGCTAGCCAAGCAATATATTTAGCGTCTGTGTTTCCAAAATCCAATAAAATATAATCATGTCAACGAACTAACAGCTGTTACCCAATTAGCTGATAATTAAATGGATGGTGTGCGCGTGCGTGCGTGTGTTCGTGTCGCATTGATGCACTTAACGATGTCATGAATTTCGTATCACTAGGAACAGATATTTTTGGTATAAATATGCATACTTTGAAGTCATTATTTTTTACGTAAGTATTTGGAAAAATTGACTTCAACATGTGTTTTTTGCGTGTATGAAGTTACAAACGTAAAACTGGTGTGCACACTTTGGGTAAAGTGGTTACTTCTTTAAACGCAAAACAAATGTTGACTTCAATTTCTTGGAATGACTTTAGATAACCGGTGTCCTGTTTCTGTATTTCAGAATCAATATGTCACTGTTAAATAGGTAGAAATGTATTTCTTCGGATAATATTATCAAAATTAATTAAATATTCCTCTAAGAAATGAATATAAAAATCTGGAAATTATGGTAATGCGTGCTTGGCCAAGCGTAGTTTGGGTTGCAAGTGCAAGTGATGAGCCTAATCCTCCAAGTTCATTACATACCTTTCATCCTTGATATAGGTTTTTTGTAGCATGGATATATCTATCGTTGTAATTGATCTTTGGTGGTCAGGACTTCCACTCACTAACCATGATATAGTCTGATGACTTAGCAATGAGAATATAATCACCACGCCCCCATTCCAATGTTATCATTAGACAGAATTAGTTGAAGGTAATAGACCATTGTAAGATATTAATCTTATTACTAGACACGCGTTCTACACCTCCCAGTCACGTTCACAATGAATGCTAATGCCTTGAACGTGTATTAGGTATTATTTGAACACAAGGTGATATGTTCTACACGGACAGCTGGTAGTCAAGTTCACGGGGGCGCTTAAACAATGCATTGTCCCATTAGAAACGGTCATCAAGTGGCTGTGGATTCAGCTTATTGTGAGGAATATTGGAACAATGGCTTGACCTCTTTTTGACGAAACGCCCACCTGTCTCGCCCAGGTAAAACAGTGCTTTGTGTGAATGGTCGAGTCAGCCAACCTGATAACACCGAGATTCGTAAAGATGTATTTTCTATCTTTAAAGCTGATGAAGTTTCACTTACTCCAAGAGTACTCAATATATTTTGCTCATTAGTGTTAACCGTAGTGTAGGTTTTGGCGAAATTTATTGATTATAGCATAAAATAACCCCCGACAAAATTTAGCACGTCACCTAAACAGAAGCGACAAAACCCTTTCAATATTCATAAGAAATCTTTGCTACAAACAAGGTCGATTGTACAATTGTGACTATATCAGGAGCATATATTTGTTTCAGCAATATTACAGCTGTAAGATGTTGTTTGTAAACAAATCGAGTCTGGACCAGGCAATTCAGTGATTGTCACCATGCGATACGATGACAGAGCATCAATACAACAAATCTACCAAACACCATACATGCTTTTTGGCTTGTCTGGTCCAGGCTCGATAGTTTACAGACCAACATCACATAATATATTCATGCTTGACAACGGTACAAGAATCTGTATCGAAACGTCGCACTCACGAAGTAAAGAAGTTGTTATCCAGAAAGTTTGTCTATATTGTACTTCCCAGCTTCTGAAAAGCCACTCAAAGAAGTCACCATCACATACCTTCGACTTTAAAAGACCACCTTCATACAGCTGGAATAATACCGTAAACAAACAAAACGTGTACAATTAGCTTAATAGAGTTCCCTGTGGTTGTATTCACTATTATATCACTATTGAAGTCTTTATATTGCAGGGGCGGTGGGGTAGCCCAGTGTTTAAAGCGTTGGCTCGTCACGCCGACGAGCCGGGTTCGATTCCCCACATGGGTACAAGGTGTGAAGCCCATTTCTGGTGTCCCCCGCCACATTGCTGGAATATTGCTGAAAGCAGCGTAAAACCACACTCACTCACTTTATTCTGCAATATGTTAGGTGGGGTTCGAGCCCCGCGTTCCATCAGATGCTATCCTTGTGTTTATGGACAGTTCTTGGATTCAACAAGCGTAAAGTAAATCGTCGAGGCACTGTGTCACTTTACCCCACATTATGCTAACACGGTGTATGTAGCAGCTGAACTGCCCTAATGGGAACAAACGCTCCGACACACGCACTACATAGCTCTCAACACACAATCTAAATTTAGCCATGGAATGTGACACAGACGTAATTTAAGTACATACAATACAAACAGGTTCATTGTACAGGTTCGAGGTTAATATCTGGTCATGATGTGTGTACATGAATAGAAACAGGAAGAAGGGCAGTATGTGTTTTACTTCGCAGTGTCTATGTTGTCCAATGTCTGACTTTTTAATGTTCAGTGCCTGTATTGTCCAGTGTTCAATGCCTGTATTGTTCACTGTTCAATGGCTGCATTAACAGTGTTCAGTACCTGTATTGTCAAGTGTTCAGTACCTTATTGTTCAGTGTTCAGCAGTTTCAACTGCATTGTATTGCAAAGTGTTCAGTACCTGTATTGTTTAGTGTTCAGTGGCTGTATTGTCCAGTGTTCTGTGCCTGTATTGTCCAGTGTTCAGTGCTTGTATTGTTCAGCGCCTGTATTGTCCAGTGTTCAGTGCCTGCATTGTTCAGTGTTCAGTGCCTGCATTGTCCAGTGTTCAGTGCGTGCATTGTTGAGTGCCTGTATTGTTCACTGTTCAGTGCCTGTATTGTTTGTGTTCAGTGTCTGCATTGTCCAATGTTCAGTGCTTGTATTGGCCAATGTTCAGTTTCTGTCTTCACAAATGTTCATTGCCTGTATTGTGCAGTGTTCAGTGCATGTGACCAGTGCAGTTTCAGTTCATTGTGCCTGTATTGTATTGTCCAGTGTTCAGTGCCTGTATTGTCCAGTGTTCAGTGCCTGTATTGTCCAGTGTAGTGTTCAGTGCCTGTATCGCCTAGTGTCCAGTGCCTGTATTGTGCAATGTTCAGTGCATGTATTGACCAGTGTAGTGTTCTGTGCCTGTATTGTCCAGTGTCCAGTGCCTGTATTGTCCAGTGTTCAGTGCCTGTATTGTTCCCTGTTCAGTACGTGTATTGTTCAGTACTCAGTGCCTGCATTGTGCAGTGCTTGTACTGGCCATTGTTTAGTTCCTAAATTCCCAGTGTTCAGCGCTTGTATTGGCCAGTGTTCAGTGCATGTCTTCACCAATATTCAGTGCCTGTATTGTCCAATGTTCAGTGCCTGCATTGACCAGTGCCTGTACAGTCCAATGTTCAGTGCCTGTATTGACAAGTGTCAGTATCTGCGTTTTCAAGTATTCAGTGCCTGTATTGTTCAGTGTTTAGTGCATGTATTGACCAGTGTTCAGTGCCTGTGTTGTCAAGTGTCAGTATCTGCGTTTTCGAGTATTTGGTGCCTGTATTGTCCAGTGTTCCGTGCCTGTATTGTCCAGTGTTCAGTGCCTGTATTGTGCAGTGTCCAGTACCTGTATTGTCATGTGTCAGTGCCTGCGTTTTCGAGTATTCAGTGCCTGTACTATTCAGTGCCCACGTGGTCCAGCTCCTTCAGCCCAATTTGTTCACAGTCTGTAATATGTAGTATTTAGTGCCTGCACTGTTCCGTGTTCAGAGTCTGTAATACCCAGTGTTCATGTTCTTTAGGGGCGATGGGGTAGCCTTGTGGTTAAAGCGTTCGCTCGTCACGCCGAAGGCCCGGGTTCGATTCCCCACATGGGTACAATGTTTGAAGCCTATTTCTGTTGTCTCCCGTCGTGACATTGCCGGAATATTGCTAAAAGCGACGTAAACCTAAACTCACTCACTCACTCATTGTATTGTTGAGTGTTCAGATTAGTCAGCGTCTGTATTATGAAGTGTTTATTCTTTTCAGATAATACACTTAACCGCAAAGGTGTGAAATACACCACACACAATATATATGAAAACATGTATACAAACGTGAAATAAATCGCTGTGACGAAACAGCTGCATTACTGTTTACATTGTTCATTTGGGCGCGCCATAGGAACGTAGACGTTTGTTTGCACGCGAATCACATGCACACTTGTGCATTTCCCTCCTTGTCCATCCTTTATCTGTCACCATACAATACCTTAATTCACTGAGCATTTCACACTCTACTTTGAAAAAGGACAGGAAACATGGTTCAATTAACTAAACTGCGGAGAGGCGTGGATATTGGGATGATACAGGCCAGATCAGCGTCAACTGCAATGGCGAGGCAAGTTGGATGTCTACCATCATGGCATCCACAGACAGGCTGTGTCCAGGACTGGCGTCAGTCTCAACGACCGAGGATCACTCCTCCAGGACCGTCACTCTGCGTGATCAGCAGCGACGAGCAACACAACCAGTTGCAACAATTACAGTCCTACGTCATCCCGTGCCAGTCCACACAGTTCGTCGCTTATAGCGTTCGGGATAGTCTGTCTCACAGTCCCTGAACCACATTAATTTCCCTACTGCCAAGCCCTCTCTGCAGTGCTAAAGCCCTAAATAAAGCAAGTCTAGATTTCCTCAGGTTCTGAATCTCTGGTCTCCCTAGGGCTCCTTTTCAATATAAATGGGCTTGTTTGTTACTATCAAAATTATATATATTCAGAGACTAAGCCTTAGTCTACGTTCGGGAATCCGACGTGGTCGTGCTTACCTCACTAACTACTGCACCGGCGTTGACGACGTCACAAGTGGCAATAAGTTCTCTTCTCAGACGAATCAAGATTCAACTTTTCTCCAGCCAATGGCCACATGAGAGAGTGGACATGACAAAGTGAGCGCAACTGGTATGTATTACAGGCCGACAGGTAGGACCAGGAAGCATAACGGTATGGCAAGCTTCAGTTAAAATCACAGGACCACTCTCCCGTGGTGTGACTGCTGTCGTTTACTCTAGTTTGTAGTGCTACATTGTCATATTTGCGGGTTTGTTGTATATTTGCTTCCCTGTTTATGAATGTATGTACTCATTTTAACCTAAACAAAAGAGCACAAGTAATCCAACTTTCATTAAAAAAGAGTGAGACCAGTTAATCCCTATGTTGTACAATGAACATTGATTAAACGTTAAGCACGGTCGGCGTTCTCTTGCTGTAACCATTGTGGCGAAATTGATATCGAACCAGGTTCAGAATAAACCAGTTGTCATGATGCTTCGAGGAAATCATGAAATATATTAAACAGAATCCAAAGTCCATAAATGATGAATAAATCTTTGACATGTCTTTCAACGCTTCAGACGACAACAGTGAACAGTGAACATGCATGTGATGGTGATTAGCGACACTATCGATCTTCAACTCCCGCCCATCTTCTTCACGAAAACACGTCAATAAAATGGAAAATGGAGTAATGAGGTCTCATTAAGTACCAGTGCTAAATGATGGCCTATGCTATCATGATTCAAGTTTCCGAATTGAGATCGTCCACCCCCTTTGATCGCAGGTGAAAGCGAATGGCCGGACTCCAGGGCCCCGTTCCTCTGGGCGATCGTAGCGCTACGACAGTCGTAAGTCTATGTTAAAGTATTGGAGTTGCGATCACCTTAGCGCTACGATCGCTTTGAGGAACGGGGCCCTGCAACACTGTGCGCATGCTCAGACTACACAAACTGTGTTTACATGTTCTGCTATAGTATTCATTTTGTAAATAACATTGTGTATGCATAGCTTTCGGTCGTGGGAGCCGTGCCAATTTACACTTATCAGAGGGGTACACAGAGTCCGTGGTCTAGACTACCAGTTGTCCGCCTTCAGTTTTTGTGCAAGTTGCGATGGCTGAGCGGGTTAGAGGGCTGACTTTCTGTGCTGGCGATTGGGTCCTGACTCTGAGGGTGTGGGTTCGAATCCCGGATAGGACTCAACCCAACAAAAGTATTAGAATCTGTACTTTACCGAGAAAGTGTAATCCCAAATATAACATGTGGTACTTTGTTATGCGTCAAGGAAATACGTTCCTGCCAACGCTCACGCATTTGGCTTGAGACTCACAATTGTATAACTCATGTCACGCTATCACAACAGAACTGATTAATGTCACCTCAAACTGGGTTCATGCGAAAATAGACACACGCATCCGTTACAAATCACACAAATAGGTCTGAAAATATCGTTTTCAGTGACCTTTCCGAGAACGGAATTCACAGTTATGCGTTGGCTTCATCGGGGCTTCAAAACCGGGTCGGGGGCTGCAGCCCTTGTCCCGGGCATCTCAAGCTTGACTTATATATCACTGTAAAACCTCTTTTCAAAACATTAACGTCGCTTTTGGAAAGTAATTCAAAATCACCAGGTGTGTACTTTCTTTTGTACGTCAGTTTATATGCACGCACTTGCAGGACAATTCATGTGTAAACGACATCCCAACATTAAACCATCTGGGAATATTATAATGCTGTGCACGTAGCCCATCGCCGCTGGGCGTGCCTTGTGATCAAGTTAATGACAGCTTCATGTGTATGGAGGTGTGTATGTGGGGCGGCGTCAGTCAACTACAGCAGGATAGCTTGCAGCTGACAGTGTATAGTATATGCAGATTCCAAAGAAAGTGCATTTTGTTAGAACCATGTTGGTTAAAATACTTTCAAATTTTATACATTGGTAGGTATTTTTTATTCACTTCATTTTTGTCATCAGACATGTGTGGTATATGGCAACCTGTGTGGCAATCTGCGTATGGAAATGTTGCCATGAACATTTTACAGATTGTCAGAGACATTATAAGTTGTAGCATTGTAATGAGGGGTATACCGAGTTTTATGCGTCCACAATTAACCGAGCCGAGGCGAGGTGGATAAACCTAACGAGGGCCTCATAAAACCCATTATGTTACCTCACACATACATGTCGCTTTCTGATTGGCTGAACGCGCTTCTATTATTTTCAATGTACCCCGCTTACAAGCGAGTAACATTTCAATGTACCCCGCTGTCAATGGCAATCCATTTGGTACTTCGTGGTAGTAATTCTTTATCTCGAATAACATTGAATCACGGATGATGTACGGAAATTACCGATGTTTTGCGAATGCGAACTCTAAATCTGTTTTTCGCGTCAGCAAAATCTAGCGATGGCTGCAAAAAGATTTGTACCCGTGCTTCAGACAATTCAAAATTAACATTAAGGTGTTCGGTAAGATAAATACGTTGTTCACTGGTCCCTCGGGGCCCATGGGTTGATGTACCCTCGATGTTTCTTTATGTTCCCCTCGCCCTTCGGGCTCGGGATAATCATGGTTAAAACCTTTTTCGGTGTATTCAGTGTACGCCAGAGCTGTTCAGAACCTGTGAACATCTATACTAGAGATATTGACTGAATCCATAGTAAATGACTACACGGAGATGGCGATGAAGTGTTCTGTCAACATCCTGTTAAAAAAAAACATACAGACAGAAGTCCCTCAAACACGTCCTGGGAATGTCTACACGAGGTCAAAATGTAATGGAATATATGGGATACTTATCGATCTTTGTCAGTAATTGGCAATTGTCGTCCCACTTACATTTCTGTTAGTCACATGTTCTCTTTTGTCACTCGCTTTAAAAGAAAGACTGGCCACACATTTACAGGTAGAGTGAGTGAGTTTAGTTTTACGCCGCACTCAGCAATATTCCAGCTATATGGCGGCGGTCAGTAAATAATGGAGTCTGGACCAGACAATCCAGTGATCAACAAGATGAACATCGATAAACGCAATTGGGATACGATGACATGTGTCAACCATGTCAGCGATGCTGACCACCCGATCCCGTTAGTCGCCTCTTACGACAAGTATGGGTTACAGAAGTCCAATTTTAACCCGGATGTTGTCGGGTTGTACAGGTAGAACACATGGAAGAGAAGGCGTGATGGCGTGAGGGTCGCTTGTCAATTTATATCAGGAATATTCGTTATAATGCCATGGCTGATATACCAAACATATTATCCAGATTTGTAAAACGTTTGAAGAAAATTCTAATACCTGAAAGCCAAAGTGGCTTGCCGCTTTGATTTGCTTCGCGAAGGTAACTTGTACAGGTCACCTGTATTCTGTCTGTCGTCAAAACTATTTTATGCAAATTATGCTACATATCTGCTTTCTGTTTTTCACCATTTTCTATTTTTCAATTACCCTATTTAGTTTACCGTGTAGTTATGGCGCTATCCACTCCATTAGGTATCTTTAAAGCTTAATATACCCATGAAAAGCTATTGTTTCAGTATGTTTAAAAGCACGAAATCCGCCCTCCTTTGTCTTTCAAATGTACACAGCAAACATTTAGCGTATCCGGTCAACTCAGGACAAGACCCTTATTCTATTTATCCATAAATATCAACCTCATTACGGCCCCGGAACTTAGTTCAATAACGTTGCACCCGATAGAGGAATTCTTCATCTTACAAAACCTGATCGACATGTTAATCAGACAGACGGGACCAGATCATCGACGTAAGGATTGCACGGCTAGTCGTGGCTTTGGACAAGGTCGCCGCCCTACAACGACTTCGTCGACGGCGAAGAAACGCCTTCCAAATTCCTGCCTCTGTGTACCTGACAGAGCTGGTCTCCTCTCCATGGCAGTGTGCGAAATAGCCACTGGCCCTCTAGCCCATGGCTAGTAAAAGTCCAGTCGGACCAGTAAATCTCCACCGTCACTTGTACGACTGGCTGGTGAATTTTCACGGGGTCATTTTGTAAATATCACTCTCTCAGACTTGGTAAGTTGTAACCTACTTTCAAATCATGCCAGATTATGGCCTGATAAAACTGTTCATCATAGTTGCAGCTTAATGATGAAACCCGTGTCGGACTGTTGAATTATTTTTTGGCTAGTAACTTTCAGGTATAGCTAGCCCGACTGGCTAGCAAAATTTGGAAACTATTTCGCACACTGCTCCAGGGTCGTTAGCTATAGTCCTAGGGTGTTCGGTCACGGGATACTATCAACAAGAATCCTTTTCGAACGTACTTTTCCATCAACAATAAACGTCACTGCTGACTTTTTAAACTTCGACCCTGGGTTTTGCCTTTCGTTGCCCGTTCTGAACCTCCATCCTAAAGCAACATGCATGACCTTGGACAATTCTGAAACAAGGTCCAGCTCCAGAATACCTGAGTATTCGTGTACACCAACCTTTTGGGTAAGTGAGTGCGTGCGGTTTTACGCCGCTTTTATCAATATTTCAACGATCTTGGCTGAGGGACACCAATAATGGGCTTTACACATAGTACCCATATTTGGGAATCGAACCCGGTCTTCGGTGTGAAAAGAGAACGCTTCAACCATTAGGCTACCCCACCGCCCCACTATTTGTCTGAAGAGACGAGAGTTTTACAACATTAGCCTACAAAACAACCGTATTTAGGGTGCACAGATGCTTATGCATACAGATGTGATCTAGTAGACAGTGTCCCAACATGAATGAAAGTGCAGAAAGGACATATTATGTTATCAATCATACAATGCATTTAATAAATCCCTGAGTGTCATATAAATATGTCCGTTTTCATTAACCAGTTCATAGATATTCCATGTTGAGTGTGGATATTTTGGCAGCACTATGCCTAAATTTGCTGTGCATACCAATATTGAAATATCAGAATTGTTATTTGACCAGAGATGAAGTCTACTTGTACAGACTATCCCGTTTATAATATATTGAGTATGGTTTTACGCTGCTTGAAGCAATATTCCAGCAATATCGGCGGAGGACACCAGAAACGGGCTTCACACATTTTGCTCATGTGGGGAATTGAACCAGGGTCTTCGGCGCGACGAGCGAACGCTTTAATCACTAGGCTACCTAACCTACCCCGTAAATAATATAACAGGTCTTCAAAACACTTTCATCTGCATAGAGAATTTCAGTGATCCACATATATGATCCCCTACCCTACACCCGTTGAGCTTTCTGGGTCCAAGTGCGAGTTTGTTTCGCCATGGAGACTGGCGTTGCTAGTTTGTATTTACAGGGGAATCGAACCAGGGTCTTCGGCGTGACGAGCGAGCGCTTTAACCACAAGGCTCCCCACCGCCCCAACTGGCCATACGAGCGATACATGTATATACATTATCAACGCAATGGTTAGTAGTTGTATCGGGTTATAGCTGAAACGGCCCCAAGTCGAAACGGCCCCAAATTGGCTAAAACGGCCCCAAATGTTTTGGCTGAAATGGCCCCATGACTAAACGGCCCCAAGTGAAAAGGGCCCCATGTTTGCCAAAATAGAACCAAAATAATCAGTTTTATTTCAATGTGTGTCCTTAGTCATAAATGATAGATCAAAACGCATATTTTTCAATTACTTATTAAATTAATTAGCTTTGACATTTTCATCAGAATTATTCTGTTTAAATGGCCATGAGGCCAATAATACATGTGGAAGATATGAATCAAACGAACTAAATAATGTACAGATCGTCTAACAATATTCACTAGAATTTTAAGTTTGACAAATAAAACATAAGATTTCAGAATCAGAATTCAAATTGTTAAAAACACATCCATACCATGAAGTCACACATACAGTCATTAAAACAACATTGAAGTAGCAGTTGCTCTGTCGAGTGAATCCTGACAGAGCTGATGTTTTGACAAACATTAGCAATAGTACATAAATGAATATGATAAAATATAGTCTATGAACTCAAGACTGCCTGACTGACTGAGTTTAGTTTTACGCCGCTTTTAGCAATATTCCAGCAATATCACGGCGGGGGACACCAGAAATGGGCTTAACACATTGTGCCCATGTGGGGAATCGAACCCGGGTCTTCGGCGTGACGAGCGGACGCTTTAACCACTAGGCTACCCCACCGCCCCTATGAACTCAAGACTATGGTATAGTGTTCTCTGTGTCAATGATATACAGTATTTATTGATGGGGATAGATGGTTACTGTACATTCACAATGACACAACGCTGTGCGGTTTGCAATAAGGCCGTCCGGAAAAACCAGCACGCCATTAGCTGTGATGGTTGTCAAAACTGGACACACCGTCTTTGCGGCACAGGGATTTCAGCACTCAGTTGAGTTGAGTTGGGTTTTACATACAAGGAAATATGCAGAAGCAAATAAGATATTCCCTTCACATGTGAACCATGTTCCTATTATGTAAATCCATATTACACTAAAATTGAAAACAAATACATGGTCAAGCACGTTAATGGTACTGCTGTGTGTGCCGCAAGGAGTGTATTGTTTGCACTTTTTTCGGTTTTCAATATATGTTACATGTCAATATAAATGCTCAAATATATTTCACGTCGTTTTTGCAATTGTACGGGGTCATTTCAAGCAATCTCTGGCTTTTTTCACTTAGCAACATCGGGGCCGTTTTGCACTGGGGCCGTTTAAGCCAATTTGGGGCCGTTTTAGCCGAGCAAAATTGGGGCCGTTTTGCCATGGGGCCGTTTTAGCCTGATCCCTTTGTATCGAATGTTTTATCAAAATTCACTCAAAGTCTTCTGAATGTTTTGGTTGTTCGCGGACAAGTAAGTTGATTTTTGTGGTTCAGCTATGTCACGTTTGAGTTTGTTAAGGCGGCTATTGATTTTCAACCTCGTGCAGAGTTATGTCCCCTGGTCGTGAGAGGAGCCTTCTTATGAGTGAGTGAGTGAGTATGGTTTTACGCCGCTTTTCGCAATATTCCAGCAATATCACGGCGGGGGACACCAGAAATGGGCTTCACACATTGTGCCCATGTGGGGATTCGAACCCGGGTTTTCGGCGTGACGAGCGAACGCTTTAACCACCAGGCTAACACCTGATTTCAGCATTAAACAACAAACAAAGAAGAAAAAAGAACAAAGTCGTGTAAATGATGAGTCATATTTACTTTCTTCACTAGCAACACTGCCTGTACATCACAGGTAGCCAACACAGAGGACCCAACTGTCCAGTCGTTCCCTGTACAACCTCAAGGTAACAATATATACACGACCAACATGTACAGTATATACAAAACAAGTACAACAATCCAGAAAGCAATCACATTCATGAATAAAGCTTTCCAGTTTTATATGCACAATCTACAAAAACGGCAGTTCTTAATCAAAGGTAATTACCATCCCAGCAAGTGTATGGGTTGCAATTAGTAATATCAACTGGTAAAAATACTCTTTAATTTATTTATTTCGATAACTAACAAGTACACACTTCTACACCTACATACTTTTTAACAGAAGTTCAAGAACATTAAGACCTTCATGTTACTTTACTTAATCTGAAATGGCAGGTGTTCCTTAACTTTCTTTGAGAGGTATACTTAGTCAGGTCCATATATTTGAAATAAACAAAGACAGAAAAGGTAACTGGTATATATATGAACCTTATTCAGCAGACAGAAAGATTATATATCTAACATTATTGTAAACCTACAACTGTTGAACAGGACAGAACTGTTTTATTTTGGAATGATAGAAATAGACACACAACTGATTTGATAAATATGATATTTTCTATACATTCCTACCATATGAATAGTCAATGGGTGTTAATAACAAAGCAGTTTTATTGAGCAAATACATTTCTTATTGAAAATAGATAAACAATATTCATGACAAGCATAATTAAACATACAGTTAGGTGAATCTTCAGATAATCTCTTTTTTCTAAGTTAGTTTACAGACTTGAACAAAAAAACTGGTCAGAGGTTGAAAATAAATGTTTTAAACTTTCAAGTTTGTATGTTTTAAAAACGTGAAGATGTGAAAAAAATTTCAAATTCTCCATTTTATTGATTTATCAACAAAGACACACTGTTTGGAGTATTAATGAAGCTTCATCTTATGATTTGAGTGAACACTTAAAGGCGACTGTCTCGCTTTTCAGGCCAGGACACAGCGATTTGTACCCCTAATGTTTGTTTCAAGAGAGTGCTATTATCTGAAATTGGGGTTGTACTGGGATTTTTTCCCCCTCCACATTCCTGAAATTTGTAGGTCTGAGAGGCGAAAACTAGAAGTAAAAATCAAAATGCTTTATAGTACTTATTTATATAATTAAACCAAAGTACTATACACATTATCCACGTGAAATATTATGCATTGAAAGTTTATGCAAATTAACAAATCTACATCACCACAATAGTTATCACCATGGTAAATCACTATAATTAGACTTAAAAGAAAGACGTTTCTGGTAAATCCTATTTTACCAGGGCCAGAGTTTAATTCCAAATTTCTATAGTCATTTCAATTTTTAAGTAGTGAACCAAAATTTAAAAAAGGGGAATTATTCACAAACATCAGATACAAGAGTTTCAAGCATCGATGACTAGCATCAGTGTATGAAATAAGCCAAAAACCCAGCCAGACATCTGGGCTGGTAACTTCAAAAACTTACCAGCCCAGAAGAGATGTAACCAGTCCTTCTTGAATACTAAATATACAGTGCCAATGGACACGTTATCTGAATATTCCCTGGGTATTTCAGGTGAAATGTCTTCAAATATATTTGTCATCTAATGGTGGGCCTGGATACCTTTACCTTTTGGAGATCACCTGGCATAATCACTGTTTCAGAGTCATTCATGAACAAATGGTCATCAAATAGTCTGTATTGTACAATCAACAGTGTTTAGCATTTCTTGGAAATACGAGGTTTTTTTTGCATTTATTCCAGGACTAACTGAAAATGCAGTTGGGTCCAAAGTCCTGCAATCAGTTTGAAAACTATGTAGTCTCTATCCATCTTATAATAATCATCATTATTAGTCAACCAGAATGTCAACAGCATCTATAACTAATTTCTCAATATTAGACCTTTTGAGACAACCCCCACCTACCTACTCATTTGACAGAAAGATATCAATAATCTGATACACAGATGTTGAAATCAATAGGACAGCATTATCACTGTTATACATGTTCTACAGTTCAGATGTTCATTAAGAACATGTGGTGAATACTTATTTAGGGCATAAATTAACCATTCCATTGTTAACATGCAATGAAGCATTTATGTCTGAATATTTAACAGTTGGAAGCAATTACCTAAAAGTTACTGCCCTTCACATACTCAAGACCAAATATTAAAATGAGACGAAATATTTCCACTTAAAAACATTTTGCTTTTAGCTTGCAATGTTTTTTAAATAATGTGCGAAGACAATAGGGAGATATGGAGGTTTGGGCATAATAAGTTATGATTCTTATACTAACACAAGCACTATAAACATATAAACACTATAAATATGATAAATAGTTTGGCAATTGGAATATTTTACGTGAAGATTCGCAATTCATATCATTGGGCACTAACAATAATATAAAAATTAATTTAATTAACATTAACAATCTTTTTGACAAAATATTATATAATGTAGTGCCTATTATAACATTCTAACCATTCTCAAATTATGGAAAACATTTCGAGAACTTACATCACCTTCTTCCAAATATCTATGATTACTAATTTAAGCACTGGCATTATGAAATCAAAGGTTTATGGTTGTTGGATAATGCCCATGCGACTGTTTTCCTACAATCTTGAAAACTTGTGACAAAATTGTAACAATCTACATCAAGTCTTACTTACTGTGTTATTAGGATAAACCACACAGAGACTGGTGGACTAATCCACAAAAACAAGATGTTTTCATACAGTTCAAGTGTTCCGAGAAAACTATTTACATCTGATAGATATAAATTATGTGCATAACTTCATTTTTTAAGCATCTTGAGACATTTTCTCTTTTCCTTGAGCTTCTGATCTCCTCCCTCCCTCCTTCCCTTATCCTCTACGTATCTAAACTATCCTGCATTAAGACATCAAAAAACAAAACCCCTGAAAATCAAGGAATTAATTTGGTTTGGCCTAACAGGTGCTAAATCTTGTATATTACCACAGAATGAACCAGATACTTTAGATTTGTTACAGAGGCAATATGTTTCTTGTCTGTAATTAACCCGAAAAAGTAATAAAAATAGAACCAGTAACCTGTATAGCTGAAAAACAACACGACTTAGAACTGTCATATCTGACCATGATCTATGTGTTTCACAAGTGACACAATTCCTTCTTTTTGTGACAGAAATGTCATGGTGATATAGCGTACATTCACCTTTATCAATCAATCATAATTTACATGTATCCTTTTGACAATCAATCACAACTAACACATAACACTGTAAATCAATCATATTTGTCTTGAGTCATCATTGATTTACTACAAAGCAACATTTTTAAAGTTAAAGATAAATGTCTCTTTGAATGTTACTGGAAGCACTTGCTTTAATGTAAGAAGCTCCATTTGGGAAGAACAGCAACCAGATTAGGCCAGGACAAAAGAGATATATCTGTTCTCTAACCTTCATATGCTCCTCAAGAACGGACAGAAATAAGATAGAAGTGTTGCATCATGGTATGCAATCACTAATGCAATAAATACACCTAAAAGAGCTGTTTTACCAAATGATACTAATTTTCAGAACTAATATTGAAAAAATTCCTAAATGATGTGTGGAGCTTCGCCTGAAAGACCTCATCAATCAACAGGAATTCTATGTCAGTGTATCTTGCTACGAACAAAGGATGCAAAGGATGCAGATACTGATAATAGATCCAAATATTGACAATGGAGCCATATATCTAATAATGGTTTCAAAATACTGAAAATGGATCCAGATATTGACAATGGAACCATGTATCTAATGATGGCTTAAAATATTGAAAATGGAACCATACATTTAATAATGGTTTCAAATATTGAAAATGGAACCATATATTTAATAATGGTTTCAAATATTGAAAATGGAACCATATATTTAATAATGGTTTCAGTTATTGAAAATGGATCCAGATATTGAATATGGAACCACATTTTTAATATGGTTTCAAATACTGAAAATGGAACCATATATTTGATAATGGTTTCAATTATTGAAAATGGATCCAGATATTGAAAATGGAACATATTTTTAATAATGGTTTCAAAAATTGAAAATGGAACTAGGTATTTAATAATGGTTTCAAATATTGAAAAAGGATCCAGATATTGACAAAGGATCCTGATGACAATGGGTCGAGATATTGACAAAGGATCCTCGTGACAATGGGTCTAGATATTGACAAAGGATCCTGATGACAATGGGTCCAGATATTGACAAAGGATCCTGGTGACAATGGGTCCAGATATTGACAAAGGATCCTGGTGACAATGGGTCTAGATATTGACAAAGGATCCTGATGACAATGGGTCCAGATATTGACAAAGGATCCTGGTGACAATGGGTCCAGATATGAAAATGGGTCCTAATTCCATACATGCCAGGCATCTCAAGATCCCAGCTCTACTGCCAGTGTGTTAACACTATCACCGTATTGAAGAAGACTGCACTCATTATTCATATTAGATCAAATCTAATAAACATTGAGCAAAATGTTTCAAGGTGGGTGGAATCTATTTCGAGAAATTTCAAGGAAAGTAAAAAAACCGTATCCAATATGTGTACAGTGCATGAATGAATGTAACAGAACATCTGTCGCACAGTCTGCTAACTTTACATGACAGCTAATTCTGTCGTTAATTTGAATGTTTTGCAATTACGAATTGAGAACAGTAAACATAAAGAGCATGCTGACATCAAACAAAATTAACTGTTGCATAATGCAATTAACAAAATAACCACTGTAATCACAACATTCCTCTCTCAGTCTTGATGAAATAAGCATTCTATGCATCAATGTAAACAAACAGGTTAGTAATCTTGCTTATGACATAATCTGGGTGAATGGTAAATCTTAATATGCTGCAACAATGGACATTCATAACTACTCGTGTCATTCCTGCAAGCCCGATGGTGACTTGTACCCATCTCGCGGACATGTTTACGACTGGGCCCTGTCTAAGTGCAAACGGACATGGAGATGAAAATAGTCTAGTACTATTACCAAGGAAAGATAACTCTGAATTTTCAAACATGGCTCCAAGAATATCGAGCAAAACAGCAATACAGTCATTCCCTTTGTAAATATGTTTCAGTGTTTAAAGTTGCTGATCCTTTAGCTCAAGGTTTATGTTTAAATTGTGCATTGCATAGTTTAGCGAAGTTTCAAAGTTCAACGGTGCCGCAATTTTCATGCATCGAAATGCGTTTTACTACGAGCGATTTGATTGGTTTGCCACAATTCATGGTAATAATGGCGTACGATAGGGGTACAAGTCTTCTTGTAGGTCACGGAAAGAGGCGAGAAGTTACGATTACAACAATGGACTCACATTCATGTGATCACATATCCATTTTTAAAATGGTGGTTGAAGGTATGCAAGTACACATTCATTAATGCATACATACAGCACATAGATATACAATGTAAGGACTGGCACGTCATAGTGAAACATGGAAACAATGGATGCAGTTATTACAATTTGAAGATACATACTTGTCTCTTGATTATCAAAAAAACTGTAAGTGTGAGATGGGAATATATCTTTGAAAGGCATTTATGTAAGAACCAAGTTTCCTGGATGTTGTGTATTGTGTAGTGGGTTCGGGAGGAGGATGTTCTATCTCTGATAACACTGGGCCTATCTACAATAAACAAGTTGGCAAGCCTTGTGCTCACAGACAGAATTGTCTGTAAATCATGTTTCTGAAGAAAGAATACGTGTTGTGTATGGCGAGACCCATCCTTGACAGTCCATAACTGTCTGTAAATTATGTTTCTGAAGAAATAAATGTGTATGGCGAGACCCATCCTCAATAATCCAGAATTGTCTGTAAATTATGTTTCTGAAGAAAGAAAATGTGTCATGAATGGCAAGATCCATCCTCGACAATCCAGAATTGACTGTAAATCATGTTTCTGAAGAAAGAAAATGTGTTGTGTATGGCGAGACCCATCCTCGACAATCCAGGGCATATTCCTCCATTCAATCACAATAAAAACCCTGGACCTATTCACTAACTGATTTGTGTTTAAAGAGAAATCGCCATCTCCACTGCTCCTGTTCCTAGCTTGTCACAGAATTTATCTCACTCATGAGAGTCGATTGCTTGATCAGGTATTTACCATAGCACTCCAATCAGACTCCAAAAGGAAAATATTGTAGTGAATCTGTTCAGAGTATTTATCACAATATACTAGTTGAAAATAAGTTAAGAACCATTTGATTGTAGCCTATTACTATCATTAATCTGCCCTGGCAGAGTATGTGTAGCAATATGAAAGCATCAACTTCCCCTAACTTTCTTTTGGAAAATCAAGGATGGTCAAGTCTGTATATGTTTACTGTATAAGGTGATTAGTTGCATACACAAGTAGATAGGCAGTGAAATATTAAAAAGATCTGGTTTGGTATTTTGAAATATGTTTTACAAACTTTTCCAACTTTTTCACAGTAATTGTGCATGGCTATTTAGCAAAGTTACACAAGCTCCTAGACTAACAGGGTTTTAATGAGAATGGACATTGAAAGATATGTGTCGTAAGTTCATAGAAATAAAGCTAATAGCATATAACAAATGCGTGGCCTAATGGGAACACTATCTCTTAGTGCTTAACTGTTTTGAACACAACTGTAATGGATTACGGAAAATAGGCTATATAATATGAAATTGAAATATATATAATATGACTGATACAGTATACATTTATAAACAAGATAAAGGCTTTCAAATAGATACACATCTTTCAGAAGCTACTATTGTCTTCATGACTGACTACACAATGACTAATGCCGAATGATAAGGAATAAATGAATGATAAGGAATCATAATTTCATCGGAATTGTAGGGATGTTAGAACTTAAGGAACCAACTGTTTCAAATTCTGCGATGTGATGGGACACTCTTGACAAAATAATTCCTTCAGAAAAAATGAAACAATAAACCCCAAAGATCCTGTCTCACACAAAATCCTCTTCCACAGCAAAACTGATGGTTTTTAAGCTATTGAGGTATCTAGGAATGAGTGATATGGGTGTGACAGGCACAGGCTAGTGGTAAGCGATGATTGGATTACCTGTCAGTGCCAGTACTACACTTGAAAGATGTGCAACCATGTGACAAGGCCTCTGGGTGTAACAATACAATGACCTGGCCTAATTCATCAGTAGAACCACTCAGTATAATAGCCAAAAGATAAAGACAGCAAGTCATTAGGAAACAGCAATGTTAAACTTCAGCTGGAAATAAATTATCACAAATGTACTTAAAAAACCTCTGACACTCTTAGTATTGCTAAGCAATTACATGACATAATCGATTACTCTCTCTTTGAGAATAATGTATCAGAAGCTTCCTTTCATTGGCTTATGAGTTTTCTACTACTTCACTGTCAAAGGTATTTCTTGAAAACGGTATCCTCAAATATTTTGTTCAGCGGGAAAACTCAGACAAATTCTTCAGTTTCAGATTAGATCAGAGAAGAAAGTTCCCAATCATTTGTGTTAGCCTGAATGCTTTTATGAATCTTTCTTTATTTACACAATACAAACCAAGCAGTGAGTAGACAATCTCTTAACAAGGAAATGAAAGCAGTGTAGCCTAAAGTATGCATAAGATACGTGAGTCAACTGTTTCTGAATAAAAACTAGCCCATTACTTTGGAAAATAGCATTCTAAAAACGTTTTCTGCATCCTAAGACATGTTCAGTAATAACTTACTTTGGTTGTCTTTCAAATTACAGATATCTCCTTTTTTCATCTTAGTAGTTGTCATAGAAACAACAGAAACAGTCATGACCAAATTAGTAAATTACAGTAACAATGTAGCTGAAGGCTCTGGAGTGCTGTCTTGTATTACCATTATTTGACAGTACATTATTTTACATCACTGCCAAATTCAACAATAATCTTGGGACAAGATAACAACCAGTCTGAACTAGGCAACTTGTTGGTATCCTGTGGCCCATTTTCTGGAGATAATCTTAATCATTGCATTGCTACACCTCCGCTGAAAGTGTCTGGGCATTACGATAATGAAATAGTGTTCTAAACATGATAATATACATTCTTCCAACATAGCAACAAGGACAGGTCTGTAGTAGATATCTTCAGTCTCCTGCGTTTAGTATCAGTGACCTCTGACAACTGTGTCAGAGTATGCTAGAATGTCATCCGTATACAATCCTTGTATAAACAGGTATTAACAAAAGAGGCTGTTTGAAAAGCTCCATGTCATAGTCATTAATAAAAAATGTGTTGCAGGGCTCGATTTAAGAGATGTTAACCTACTTAGGTGCAACCTAAGATAAAAATCTAGTTACACCAGCCAATTCCAGTTGCACTGCTTATATTGCAATATGTACTGAAAGAAATATACTATTGAATTATTTAGATGTTTTATTCAGAGTTTACCCACTCAAAAATAGAGTTGCACCTGGTGCAAGTTAGACAAATATCTAGGTTGCACTTTGTAATATTGGGCTGCACCAGTGCACGTGACAAAGCACTAAATCGAGCCCTGTGTTGTCACTATCATTTTTGTACCAGGTGCGAAATACACTTTATGTTGGAAAGTACGTAAAATCTCCCAAGCATCAATATTGTTTCCAATACAGGTATAACTTGATTGATCAACAAATATTATTTTGTGTACTCTACAGTACTAAACATGTAGAAAGACAATAGCCCAAAATCATATTTGAAATGAAATCAGACACATTTTCTGTAGTATTGGCATGAGAGATATATTGTCTCTTTAACTAACACAAATTATGTACCGGTACCCTTAGAACTAACCCGTTATGAACACATATTATCAGAAAATGACATGATGGTTTTTGAGACAACCCCCACATGTTTCAAAGAGGATCAATATTGTGTTTAACATCAAGAACATTCAATGGAATCTACATAATGGAGACTACACAAGGGACATAAATATCATCGAAACACTACAACAATGAGGGCTTTTGAAGCTTGCTCTGTGTAGAAAAGCTAGCAGTACATGTGAAGGTGTGAAAGCACATGCTCACTTGAGAGTTTTACTTCAAATACATGAAGGTAATTCTGCATTTCATTCAATCAACTGGAACTAGTGAGTGCATCGCCATCCTCAAAGATATGTTTGCATCTAACAGCTACAAGAGAAGATCTGACAAGAAAATAAAATAATCTACGGTTCTAATGTACCGGTACTGAAAGGGACTTCAAATTCTAGAGTGAGTGAGTTTGGTTTTACGCCGTTTTTAGCAATATTCCAGCAATATCACGTCGGGGGACACCGTAAATGGGCTTCATATACGAACCTGGGTCGTCAGAGTGACAAGCCGATGCTTTAACCATTAGGCTATCCCACTGCCCCACAAATTCTAGATATATATCTGATATTATATCTGTAGTTAGCATTTCGACTAAAACACACTGCAAGTAGCTGGGACCAAAAAACCCTGTTCCTTATATCTGTTAGTAACCTTAGTTCATATATCCATGTTCGTTATATACATAGTTTACTGTATTGAAGTTTCATGTAAAAGAGAAACAACTGAAACCATGGTAACAGATACAGAACTTAAATTTTATAGAAAGCTGTTTCAAGGTTCAAATTTTGTATATCGGCATGGCAACATAGTATATTACTTGTTACAGAAGTAGTATGGACAGGCAAATTCTGTTTTGAGACTACAACTTCAGTTGGTTGTATAAATGCAAACAATCCTTTGTTTTGAATGAATCATCAGCTACTCATACTAATTAAAATAAATACATACAAGATAACAAGATTCAAGAAATACAAGTATGAAGGAGATTGAAGAAAGATTTTTTTCTTATAAAAGAACAAAGTACATGCTTCATACGTGACAATCATGAGTGTCCACAGACAAGACTACATTCACAGAAGTGATGTAAGAATGATAATTGTGAATGATTCGTAAAAGTATTGTAACAGAAAATGGGACACCGAATCACAAATTGTTAACGTCAAGATTTAACATCAATTTCAACAACATTGCAAAAATAACAAAGAAAACGTGAAAATGTGAAGCAGACTGCAGCATAGCTAGTTAATGTTGCTTGGTGTTTAGTGATGAAAGAACAGCTGAACTTGTAAAACCGTAACCAGATCCTGCTTTGGTCATCATACACTGGAAAACCTGAAAGTGGCAATCTCCATGGAAACCATGGTTATCTTAACAACCTCTTGTTGCTAAATGCCACACTCAGCAATTTTCCAGCTATATGATGGTAGCCTGCATAAAAACCAGTCAGACCAGACAATCGAGTGATTGATGTAATAAGTATTAATCAATGGAATTGGGATACAAAGAAAAGCATCAACCATGTCCAACCGAAGCCAACTTCATGGCTAAAATATGGACAATCTGAAATAATGTTTGAAGTTAAATTCAGTCCAATCATGGCTTGATAGGTGATTGTAAACACTTTGGCTCATAATTCCAATAATATTATTCTATATTTTGAAATACAATATTTGATCAAAGAAACTCAACATATTACACGGGATACAACAGAAAATGGAATATTTAAATTGATCTGAACCAAACCAGTTTTCCTCTTCGTGATCTGGCTCCGCCACCATCCACGCAATCCAGAGAAGCGAGGACCACTCAAGTTCCGGGCTACAATTCTACATGTCCTGCTTGTTACAAGGTCACTGCGTTCTCCACCAACCTTGCATTGTCTTTGGCATTCTGTTTTTACATCTAGCCTGCAACTAGAGCTGGATTCCATATTCACTGCCATTTAATGTCAGTTCTTGATCACTCTCTGCATGAAGCCTGGGTCTTAAGCATAACACTTTCTTTCTTTGGAACAGGCTCATCAACCCAGCTACATACTGGTAAACTACAAATCTACTTAAATAGTTCAACATTTAAAAAAATCTAAAACTCCACTAACCTGATTTTTTTATGCACACATATATGATAAAGAATCATATACTGATACCCTGTCAACTAGTCAGAACCAATTTCATCGACAACATGATGCCTCTGACAAATCCATTGATGTCTTTACACTGACATCAATAGATGAGTTTTCTAAATTTAGGAAAGAGAAAAAAATGTTTACTGACATTCCTTATCTTCTTTCTGAATGTTTACACATAGTTTGCTAAGAATTTCCTTTTTTACTGTTAACGCATGCCTTCCTGTTCTCTCTGTCATCAGACCTGCGGCGTCTCACCACAATGTGAGCAAAGTTTCTTGACACTTACAACAGATTCACTGAAATATCCACTTACATTGTATGGAGGCTTGTGGTACCACTCCTTCACTGAGACCACCACTTTCAACATCTACGACTACTTAATCCACGCATTATGCTAATCACAAAAGGTCTTGATAGAAAGATCTTCACTGATTCCCCAATGGCTAGGTTGGAATGTGGAACACCGAATCCAACACTTATCACAGACCGGATCGCCGCATCACGGCTACACTGATAAATCCCCTTCTGTGTCCGAGTCTTTTTGATTGACTACAGTACACGATGGTTCTACACCTGCTGCCCCGATATGATCCATTAACGAATGAAGCTCGGTACATTCAGAGTCACTGGAATGAGCACAGTCTTCACTTGGATCACAGGTGACATGACTGGAATCTATACTAGCCCTGCCAGCACTGGTGCTTGTCTCCCCTCCATGGTGGAGACAAAGGTGCTGGGGAAGAAGGAGAACCTTCACCTCGCCGTCTGCACTCTGCTCATCACCCACAGAAGTCTGCTCGATGTCCTCGACAGGACCCATTGCGTTGCCACTCTCCCCATCAGGGTGAACACTGTCCTCGCTACCGCCGACCTGTAGATATACAACAGAGTGAGTGAGTGAGTGTTTGAGTGAGTGAGTGTGAGTGAGTGAGTGAGTGAGTGAGTGAGTGAGTGAGTGAGTGAGTGAGTGAGTGAGTGAGTGAGTGAGTGAGTGAGTGAGTGAGTGAGTGAGTTGAGTTTTACGCCGCTTTCAGCAATATTCCAGCAACATCACGGCTGGGGAAACCAGAAATGGGCTTCACAAATTGTACCCATGTAGGCAATCAAACCCGTATCTTCGGCATGAGGAGCCAACGTTTTAACCACAAGGCTACCCCCACAGCCCCGAGTGAGTGGGTGAGCGAAAGAGTGAGTGAGTGAGTCTTGTTTAACGGTAAACAGTTTATCCATTCAACAATCATTACTCAATTTTCATGGAGAATACAATCAACATTATCTCCAACAAATGCTGTATTACAACCATTCCGAGTCAGGAAATTGACACAAAGACAAACAAAAGAAAAGTAAGCAATACACTGGAAGTTGTCAAAGGTACTTACATGCATCCCATAAGCTCGGAGTATATCTAATTTACACATTGGGCAACTTCGCTGATCTAGCAACCATGGATCCACACAAGATTTATGAAACACGTGCCTGGGGAGATAAACACAACGTGATGAAACACAGAATCACATCATCAGGAATCAAAACAATAGAATACAATATTCTTAGAAATATTTTGCATTTGTTTAAATTTGTAACCCGTATTGAAACTTAATGTGATCCTTTCAGATTCAATTTTCAAAATATTTACCATGACCTAATAAATAAGATCAAATCACCTTGGCCTGTTCCTATCAAAATGTTTTTCATTTTGTAGTGGTCAGTAATAACACCAAAGCAAGTTGTATGATGTCACATTCAGCAATATCACAGCTTGAGCAGAAGCCTTAACACTAGTGACAGATAGCATGGTCAGAGCTATAGGTCATGACCACACACAATGAGCCAGGCAGATTTAAGAGATGCTATTCTACTTGCACCAGGTGCAACCTGAGATAAATACCTAGTTGCATGAGCCAAGTTCCAGTTGCACTGCTTTTTTTGCAATATGTAAAGAAAGAAATGTGCTATTGAATCAGGGGTGAAAATAACCCATTGCCCGACGTCCGAGTCCAGTGCTTTTTTCTGTCGGGCAAGCAAATTTGTATATCACGCTGTACCGGTGTCCAGTTGACTTTCCAATGTTAATAATGTTGTTTATTTAAAAAATTAACAAGAAAACGGCCGGTATAGTGGAAAAATGATCAGGGCAAGTGATTTTACATGTGCCACTGTACTGGAGTACACTAGCAATTTTAAAGTTATTTCCACCCCTGTGAATTATTCAAAGTTTAGAAGAAATAGCTGACACATTTATATGCTGCTCATACAAAGTTAGACTTATTGGTGATTTCTTTCTCAAAAATTAGCTTGCACCTGGTACAAGTAAGACTAATAGCTAGGCTGCACTTTGTAATATTGGGTTGCACCAGTGCAAGTAACAAAGCACTAAATCGAGCCCTGCCAGGCCATATATCTATTCAATCCTCATTATTGTAACTCAGTCCTTATAGAGTGAGTGAGTTTAGTTTTATGCCACACTCGGCAATATTCCAGCTATATGGCAGCGGTCCTCCTTATGGAGACCTATGCTGTGCCAGAATACCATAGGATCTAGCTCAGACAAACCAGTATTTGACAACCACACATTTGGGTTCCAGTACCCATTCTCAGTTTGGTCTCTGGTGACAAGAAAGTGATAAAATGGACATATTCTGCTCATGAGCTATCATTATCACAGGTGCTGGGGCCTGATCCACAAATCACTCATAGCACTACATCATTTGTAATCCCATGATTAACTGTATAGTTACGTTCACTCATAAAATTACAAAAGCGTTCTGGATCGAAACTCAGGCTAAGATACATCAATATGGTTGACAGCAATACTGAAGAGTTGGAAACAATTTCATACGTCCTAATCCCCTTTTCAGTGGCACCTACTCTGCTCACGCAAACATCTAATGTCTAGTTTACTTACTTGCATGGAAGAGTCCTAATGACATCGTGTGCCTTGTATCCTTCAATGCATACAGCACACTGGTCAAAGTCAGTGCCCATTTCCTGCAGAAGAGAAAAAAAAATATGCACTACATCATCTTGACAAGCAACTTAAAATTATTGACAATTATTGCATCTCCATCATAATCTTCAACTTATTGACAACATTTACGTCTAGTTTTTCCAAAACATTGTCAAGCACCTTTTACTGAATATTTCTTACATAAACATTCAGCTGCACTCTCCTACCCAGAGTTCCATGTGGCAAGCCAGCATAGTACCTCTGCCACAGGCCAGAAAAGTGTGATGATTCGTCACATCTTGCAATGTCCATTCAATATAATGTACAGATTTCTTTTACTCATTTATTTATGATGAGTTTACACATCTAACTAAACATTCTTAATAGAATGGTTTAGTTTCACTGAGAAAATATCCAAAAACATGTAACACTATTTCGATTTGCGTAGAGACTCTTTGTTTACATAGGTTGTACGGCTCCACGTGCTGTCATCGAAGCTGATGGAGAGCAAACCATGCAGCCAGTTTGATATCTAAATATGTACTCTCATAGACCTTACTGTCACAGTTGTGGAAGAATATATATGTAACAATGTAAAACAGTATGAAGAGAGCGCTGAAAAGCTTTCGTGAGTCCAGTCTCTTCTTATTATGAATATGTGCGTTTGTTTACAAACAAGAAAAAAGTCCGATCACGTGATATGCAAATTAGCCTGTGGCAGTGATGTTATGTTAGTCATCGCTGTGCCGGAGTGTGATTCAGCTGTAGGAAAACATTTCTCCTGACCATCCCGATTATGGCGTCTAAACAACATGTTATGCATCTGTTTTTCAAGAAACTGAGAAACTGATTATTGTAAAAAAAGCACAACCTATAAATAAACTTGAAAAATCACTAAATGTAATACTGATCTTCTTTAATCAACGACGCTTGCGACGCGACGCGACGCGACGCGACGCGATTTCTTACGACGCGACACGCGACGCGCACGCGCGCATACATCGCGACGCACGCGCCACGACGCACGCACGCGCGCACGCACGCACGCACGCCGACTTAACAAAGAAAGAAAAGAGAAACAAAACCATGACATGGTTGCTGCCTGAACAGGTTAAGTTGGTTCAGGTAGTTCTGATATTAACCATACGATTCGGAAGATATAAATAAACTAATTGTTTTTCACCCAACTGATACTTCTTGTGCAGTCAAAACTCCATTACATCGACGTGTGTCAGGTAGCGTGATCAGCTACGTCTCAACTCACACTTTCCTTTCTGTTCATACTAACAACAGTATTAACCCATCTCCTGAATACTCCAAGCTATGCAACTAAACACGTATCAAAATTTTGGAAATTCTGTACCTTATCTCCGTTCTTCACAGTTTTCTGTGGAATCTTCGCGATGGCTTTCTTTGCAGCACTTGCAAGTCGCCTCTGAAAAGTATAACAAAACTTGAGGGCACTGCAGTCAAGACATAAGTTCAAGGTCAGTCGATGTCAGGTAAATTGGGGTTTGACATTGCTGCAATATCATTGCACTTCTACACCAATATACATGGACATACGTATGAGACTGGACAAGGTTAGCTTTGTAGTGTTATCCTACTAAGATACCAAGATATGGTGTAGCATCTACCTCACTCCAGGCCAATATTTCCGTGTTTTAGTCCCTACATGAAGAACACAGGGTAACATCAAGTAACATCTGCTAATGTCTTTGCCATCATACAGCTCGAGATCAAAACACTATTGTTGCATAAAAAGAAGGACAGGACGTCAAATATAAAGCGCAGGGCGCCAAATGAAAACGGCATTGCGCTGCTCCCTGCTAAGAATGTCAAGGGGAAAAACTACTACATGTACTTGTAACATTGGAGTGACACTGAGCAAGGCTATTTTTGCAGTGTTATCCCACTGAGATACCAAGCAATGGTGTAGCATCTACCTCTGTGTTTTAATCCCTATATAAAGAGTTTTTGGCAGGGTAACATCAAGTACCATGTGTTAATGTGTTTGGTATCTTGCAGCTGGAGATAGAAACACCAACCCTACATATGCCAAGCCATATAACACCATGTGACATGTTTGAGGCTTCTAGCGGTCACGTGTCAACTGTGAACATGATGACAGCATACAGTCAAACCCCGTTGTGTTGAACTCGTCGGGACCAAGGAAACAGTTTGACTTATCTGTGTGTTCGACACATCCGTCAGTATAGAAATAATTATAAATATAAGGAAACCGACAGGGATCGAGAAATGAGTTTGACACAACCGAGAATTCGTCTGAACGAGACATTGGGATTCGACTGTCTTTCAAGCATCACCACAAGCACAGCAGTATTTACCAGGCGAAATAGTTTCCAAATTTTACTAGCCAGTGGGGCTAGCTATGTCTGAAAGTTACTAGCCCACAAAATAATTCACTAGCCTGAAATCTAAATGTAGAAATTAAGCAAAATATTACAAAAAGGCAAAATACCATCATTTATTAGCATAATCTAACATGATTTAAAAAATTTCTATAAGTTTACAAGACGGAGTGAGTGGTATATTTAAAAAATTACCCAATGAAAATTTATTAGCCAGTCGGGCAAGTGACTGTGGAGATTTACTGGCCCGACTGGATTTTTACTAGCCATGGGCTAGTGGTCCAGCGGCTATTTCGTACACTGTTCACCAGCATGTATGTGACAGATAAAGACATACAGCAATATTCCACTGATCCATGACTATATTCAATAGAGTGATATGTTCACAATTATTGACTACATGTGGATACATGTGTACAAATTCAGCTTCATCGGTGGATTTGCACACGGATGTTACCAGATGCACCTATTACAATGAATACCAGAACAGTCATCCTTCTTGTCCTGGTCCTGCCCCAGAAATGCTGTACCAGAACAAGAAAATATCGGAAAAGAAAAGGTAGAATAACAGTGATATGGGCCTAGATTTTCGAATCCCTCTTAGCGCTAAGATAGTCGTAAGTTAATGTTAATGTATGGCACTTACGACTCTCTTAGCGCTAAGAGAGCTTTGAAAATCTAGACCCTGTTTGATTGGCATTTTAGAAGTTGATGAGTAATAAGAAGTAAGATACTATATGGATGACAACTTCTTATTATATATGATGCATCACATAAAATATAGAAGTTGTTTTCCGTAAGTATCTTACTTTCTTAGAATAACAGTGTTAAATATGTCTCATAAAGATAGGAAGGAAAAGCAAGGATATCATTCCTTCAGATACATGTTTCCTTGTTCCCTATAAGATGTTGTTGTAAGGATGTAGCTCCATGGATAGATGTCTGTAATAGCTTACCAACATATTCCTGAACTCCCAGTTCTATCATCTCATGTTTGATACAAATATCAAATGTGTCTACATAGTCTACTGAGGACCTTATTTCATTCCTTTGTGTGCAAAAGTAGTTTATCAGTGTGGATACTGGAAGCATTTTCAATCAATACTTTCCCCAGGTAACCTGTTCCAGAGGATGATTTTAATAACAAGAGCCCGACACATTTGAAAGAACAAATCATCTGACAGTTTAACTTGATTTCTTAGACTAAGTGCAAATCGTTTTTGTGGAAATCATGAAAAATATAAATGCCAAAAATCTGTAAATAGCAAAAGGCACCGCCATCAGTTTGATATATCTGCCAAGTCTTGTAGAAACATATTGGAAGGTTTTGAGTTAAGCGCCCGAAACGATTAAAAATGAAAAATTCTGGAAATAGCAAAGGCACCACTTTAGGTTCTGTTTGATATATCTACCATTTTTTTTGAAAATTGGCTCGGAAACAAAGCACACCCCTCCCGACATTCGCGACCAAAATGTCTCCATGGGTACTGATAAAGAAAAAATGACAAAATTCTGTAAATAGCAAAAAGGCACTACTTCAGGATCTGTTTTATATATCTACCAATTGTTGTTGAAAAATATTGAACATTGTTTTTAGTTCAACCAAACCAAACCAAATAATTACATATGGACGGACGAGGCATGGACTATATCCCCACGCATTATAAAAAGTACCAGAATCTATCCTTTACTTGCAAGGTGTAATACGAAATATAACATGTGTAACATCTAACTTCCTTGAGAGCCATACAGAAGCTGGAGTACTAAGATAGGATATATGGATCAACAACTCCTATATAAACAAAGAGGATCAACATTTCAGTGTAGATTGTTACACCATTATCAAGGAAGTAATGTACATTGTAGTGTCGGGAGGCATATGTATAGATATGAAGTAGTGTTTTTACAACTGGTGTGTATTCAGTTATGAGAATAACTTGATTTTAACATGACATCATTTTAACCAGGCTTGAAAAACATGCCAAAAGATAAACAGTGACAGAAAATTTGGCGACAGTATTTATCACAATACACTACTCAATATTTGCTAAAGACAAACTTGGTCATCTTTAATTTATGGTGTGTGGTCCTTAGCAAAAGTTGAATAGTGGAGAATAGAAATACAATATATTGGGACACCAGGTATGATTGAAAATGTTTTCCAAAACACATTCATTCAAAACTTACAGCAAGTCGTTCCTTCGCATGAGCATAGCGAAACCTCTGGATATAGTAGAAGACGAGCCAAGCAAGGGAGATAATCATCAACACAATGAAAGAGACTGATACAAACACAACTGACGTCTTGCTTGGGTTTTTATCGGTGCTTCTGTCCTTGTTTGTCTTCTGACCTACGGTGATGTACATGGTCAAATTGAAACCCCTGTCAAGGAGGTCAGATATTCTTTTACCCTCTTTGTGTGGAATTGAAATGGCGATGGCCCCTTCAACTGAAACATAAGAATGCACAATTAATGGTGTACAAATATGCTACAGTACAGACCTGTCCTTAATGACAGGCAGGGCAACAATTGTCATATTGGATAGGGCTGCGCAATATAACCGGTTTACTGGTATTTAACGGTTCAGACATGAAAACGATACGTATTGCGATACGCTGATCGAAAACCGGTATTTTGACTTGCATTCGGAAAACTTCGTAACACTCAGAAATCCTCGGATATTTCCTTTTTTCATTTGTGCCAAATAATATTCACATATTTATTTTTAATCATGAATAAAAGTTGTTATTAAAACTTAATCAAGCATAGTGATTTTGCTGTGTATTTGCTCCATAAATCAAGCATTACCTCGATTATAAGTAGTTTTTACTTCACGCAATATATTGCAGTACATATCGCAATACATGCTTTTGCATTGCAATATATCGCAATATGAAAATTCTCTGCAATACCCACCCCTAATATTGGAACATATTTTAGTTTGGCATGGCTTGTGATCAAACCACAAACATTCTGCTCTCTGGCCACTCATCAAGTGAGTTGCAGTTTGGGCATAATTAGGTTACTAAGGATACAGTTCTATCCAATCTGAATACTAATTTGTATGATTAATATGGAGTACAGTATTGAATCAATGTAAATGACAGTTATCTACTGAGTCATGCTTCCACTGAATCATGAACTATCAGTGCATTGTACAATTATACATTTATTGGTCTACTGGAATAGCATAATTGACAATATTAATCCTTTCAAAATCATGGACTGACAGTGTAAGTCTTAACATTCTATGGCCACTTTTACCAGTACATTACTGGCAGTTACTGGAAAAAGGAAACGGTGAGTGTACACCAGTGTTCCAGCAATACTCAGGGAATGACAAAAAAGGGGACACCAGAAGGTCATAGCATGAGCAATGACCTCAGGTCATCACGACACACAGTCGGTCAGGTCACCACGACACACTGTCAGCCAGGTCACATGTCAGGCTTATGCACTACCTGTGACAGTAACAACAGTGGGACTTGGTTGGAACACATACAACAGGCAGAATGTGCGGTTATGTTAACTCTTGCCTTACACAACAAATAATCCTCTAGCAAATCCCAGCCACCAAAAAAATGTCAAGTTGTTTATCCTGTCATACAGAAGTGTCTGCAATGCAGTCATTGTAATTTGATCTTAAACATCAAATGCAACACTATATGAGTCACATGAAAAGAGTTGCATTATGCTTATGTTGAACTACATGTGTAGTACTTCCAACTCAATTCCACTTGTGCATGCTGCAAGGTAATGTCATGTCACTATCTTAAGGGAGGCTCTACAGGACAGGGTTCACCTGGATGCAGCAAGCTCAAGTCATGTAACAGTCTGCAGTATGGTCTACAGGGACGGTTCACCTGTATGCAGTAAGGTAATGTCATGACTATCATCAGGAGGGTCTACAGGGAGGATTCACCTGTATGCAGCAAGGTAATGTCATGTCACTATCTTAAGGAGGATCTACAGGGAGGTTCACCTGTATGCAACAAGCTCAAGTCATGTGACAGTCTGCAGTATGGTCTACAGGGACGGTTCACCTGTATGCAGCAAGGTAATGGCATGTCAGTATCTTCAGGGTGGGTTTAAAGGAGGGTTCACCTGTATGCAGCAAGGTAATGTCATGTCACTATCATCAGGAGGGTCTACAGGAGGGTTCACCTGTATGCAGCAAGGTAATGTCATGCGTCAGTATCTTCAGGGTGGAGTTTGAAAGGAGGGTTCACCTGTATGCAGCAAGGTAATGTCATGTCACTTCCTTCAGGGTGGGTCTACAGGGAGGGTTCACCTGTATGCAACAAGCTCAAGTCATGTGACAGTCTGCAGTATGGTCTACAGGGACGGTTCACCTGTATGCAGCAAGGTAATGTCATGTCACTATCATCAGGAGGGTCTACAGGGAGGATTCACCTGCATGCTGCAAGGTAATGTCATGTCACTATCTTAAGGGAGGCTCTACAGGGAGGGTTCACCTGTATGCAGCAAGCTCAAGTTGTGTGACAGTCTGCAGTATGGTCTACAGGGACGGTTCACCTGTATGCAGCAAGGTAATGTCATGTCAGTATCTTAAGGGAGGATCTACAGGGAGGGTTCTCCTGTATGCAGCAAGGTAATGTCATGACTATCATCAGGAGGGTCTACAGGGAGGGTTCTCCTGTATGCAGCAAGCTCAAGTCGTGTGACAGTCTGCAGTATGGTCTACAGGGAGGGTTCACCTGTATGCAGCAAGCTCAAGTTGTGTGACAGTCTGCAGTATGGTCTACAGGGAGGGTTCAGCAAGCCCAAGTTGCAGTCTGCAGTGCATGCAAGGTACCTGTATGTCATGTCACTATCTTAAGGGAGGATCTACTGGGAGGGCTCACCTGTATGCAGCAAGCTAAAGTCATGTGACAGTCTGCAGTATGGTCTACAGGGGAGGGTTCACCTGTATGCAGCAAGGTAATGTCATGTCAGTATCTTCAGGGGTGGGTCTACAGGGAGGGTTCACCTGTATGCAGCAAGGTAATGTCATGTCACTCCTTCAGGGTGGGTCTACAGGAGGGTTCACCTGTATGCTGCAAGGTAATGTCATGTCACTATCTTAAGGGGTAGGATCTACAGGGAGGGTTCTCCTGTATGCAGCAAGCCCAAGTCATGTGACAGTCTGCAGTATAGTCTACAGGGAGAGGGTTCACCTGTATGTAGCAAGGTAATGTCATGACTATCATCAGGAGTGGTCTACAGAGAGGGTCACCTGTATGCAGCAAGCCTAAGTCATGTGACAGTTCAGCAGTGGGTCTACAGGGAGGGTTCACCTGTATGCAGCAAGGTAATGTCATGACTATCATCAGAGGAGGAGTCTACAGGGACGGTTCACCTGTATGCAGCGCAAGCTCAAGTCATGTGGACAGTCTGCAGTATGGGTCTACAGGGAGGGTCCACCTGTATCATGCAGCAAGGCAATGTCATGTCACTATCTTCACCAGGAGGTCTACAGGAGGGTTTACCTGTATGCAGCAAGCTCAAGTCGTGTGACAGTCTGCAGTATGGTCTACAGGGAGGGTTCACCTGTATGTGCGTAAGGTAATGTCATGACTATCATCAGGAGGGTCTACAGGGAGGGTCTCACCTGTATGCAGCAAGGTCAAGTCAAGGTGTGACAGTCTGCAGTATGGTCTACAGGGACTGTTCACCTGTATGCAGCAAAGTAATGTCATGTCACCATCTTAAAAGGGAAGATCTACTATGGGAGGGAATTCACCTCCGTATACCTTAAAGCTCAGTGGAGTGATGACAGTCTACAGAGTATGGTCTACAAGAGTATTCACTGTAATACAGCCATCAAATCGTAGGTGACAGTCTACGTGCAGTATGAATCTACAGGAGGTTTCACCTGTATGCTGCAAAAGGTAATGTCATGTCACTATCTTTAAGGAGGAGGGATCTACTGGGAGGGAGGCAGCCAGCTGTATACATGCGCTCAAGTCATGTGACAGTCTGCAGTATGAGCCTACAGGGACGGTTCACCTGTGCATACAGCAGTGTCATCATGCTCAAAGTATCTAGGGTAGAGTTTAGGAGGGTTCACCTGTATGCAGCAAGGTAATGTATGTGTCAGTATCTTAAGGGAGGAGGATCTACAGGGAGGGTTGCTCCTGGCGTGCAGCAAAATGTCATGTCACTATCATCGGAGGAGGTCTACAGGGAGGTGATTCACCTGCATGCTGCAAGGTAATGTCATGTCACACTATCTTAAGGAGGATCTACAGGGAGGGTCACCTGTATGCAGCAAAGCTCAAGTCATCATGACAGTCTGACAGTATGGTCTACAGGAGAATTCCACCTGGTATGCAGCAAGAGTAATGTCATGTGTCACTACTCCTTCAGGAATTGAATTTCCTGGGGAGGTTCACCCAGGCGCAGTGCTCAGTCATGTGACAGTCTACAGCGCATGGTGGTCTACAGGGACAGTTCACCTGTATGCAGCAGGGCAATGCCGTATCACTTATCATCGCGGAGGAGGTCTACAGTGGAGGGTTCACCTGCATGCTGCAAAGCGCAATGTCAGGCATCTTCTCTTAAGGGAGGCTCTACAGAGGGAGGGTTCACCTGTGTATTTTAGCAAGGTAATGTCATGACTATCATCAGGAGGAGGGTCTACAAGGAGTGGTTCACTGTAGCGCAGCAAGCTCCAAGTCATGTGACAGTCTGCAGTATATGGTAGTCATACAGGGAAGTTTACACCTGGCAATGCAGCAAAGACAATAAATGTCCAGTATTATCTTAAGGAGGATCTACATGGAGGGGTTTGCCTAGCCATGCAGCAAGCTCAAAGTAGCGTGACAGTCTACAGTATGGTCTACAGGGAGGAGTTAGCCTGGCAATGCAGCAAAGCTCAAGTTGTGTGTGACATATCTGCAGTATAATGGTCTACAGTGGAGGTGTTCACCTGTATGCAACAAGGTAATGCTCATGACTATCATCAGGAAGGGTTTACAGGGAGGGGTTCACCTGGTATGCAGCAAGGTAATGTCATGTCACTATCTTAAGGAGTGATCTGGGAGAGGAGGTTCACCTGTATGCAGCAAAATAATATCCTGCAAACTATCATCAGGAAGGGGTCTGCAGGGAGGTTTACCTGTATGCAGCAAGCTAAAGTCATGTGACAGTCAGCAGTATGGTCTACAGGGAGGGTTCAATTCCTGTATGCAGCAAGCCCAGGATTGTGGTGACAGTCTGCAGTATGGTCTACAGGGAGGGTTCTTCACCTGTATGCAGCAAGCCCAAGTTGTGTGACAGTCTGCAGCATGGTCTACAGGGGAGGGTTCACCTGTATGCAGCAAGGTAATGTCATGTCAGAGTATCTTAAGGGAGGATCTACAGGAGGGTTCACCCAATAATGCAGCAAGCTCAAGTCGTGACGATCTCTGCAGTATGGTCTACAGGAGGGTTAACCCGTATGCAGCAAGCTCAAGTTGTGCGTGACAGTCTGCAGTATGGTCTACAGGAGGGTTCACCTGGCCATGCAGCAAGGTAATGTCATGACTATCATCAGGAGGGTTTACAGGAGGGTTCAACCTGCATGCAGCAAAATGTAATGTCACAGTCACCATCTTAAGGAGGATCTACAGGAGGGTCTTCACCTGTATGCATGCAAAGTAATGTCATGACTATCATCAGGAGGGTCTACAGGAAGGTTCACCTGTATGCAGCAAAGCTCAAGTCATGTGACAGTCTGCAGGCTATGGTCCTACAGGCAGGGTTCACCTGCATGCCACAAAGCTCAAGTTGTGACAGTCTGCAGTATGGTCTACAGGAGGGTTCACCTGTATGCAGCAAGCCAAGTTGTGTGACAGTCTGCAGCATGGTCTACAGGAGGGTTCACCTGTATGCAGCAAGCTCCAAGTCATGTGACAGTCTGCAGTATGGTCTACAGGAGGGTTCACCTGTACAGCAAAAGCCCGTTGTGTGACAGTCTGCAGTATGGTCTACAGGACGGTTCACCTGTATGCAGCAAAGTAATGTCAGCGACTATCATCAGGAGGGTCTACAGGAGGGGTTCAATTGTATGCAAAGCAAGCCCGGTTGTGTGACAGTCTGGCAGTATGGTCTACAAGGGAGGGTTCACCTCGTATGCAGCAAGTGTGCAATGGTATGTCAGTACAGAATTGGGTTTAAAGGGAGGGTTCACCTGTATGGCAGCAAGGTAATGTCATGTCCAGTATCTTAAGGAGATCTACAGGAGTGGTTCTCCTGTATGCAGCAAGGTAATGTCATGTCACTCATCATCAGGGTCTACAGGAGGATTCACCTGCATGCTGCAAAGGTAATGTCATGTCACTATCTTAAGGAGGATCTACAGGGAGGGTTCACCTGTATGCAGCAAGCTCAAGTCATGTGACAGTCGACAGTGCATGGTCTACAGGGAGGTCTTCACCTGTATGCAGCAAAGGTAATGTCATAAGTCACTTCCTTCCAGGGTGGGTCTACTGGGAGTGAGGTTCACCTGTATGCAGCAAGCTCAAGTCATGTGACAGTCTGCAGCATAGTCTTGCTAGGACGGTTCAATCTGTATGCAGCAAGGTAATGTCATGTCACTATCATCAGGAGGGTCTACAGGAGGATTCTTACCTGCATGCTGCAAGGTAATGTCATGTCACTATCTTAAGGGAGGCCTCTACAGGAGGGTTCACCTCAATGCAGCAAGGTAATATCACCATGACTATCATCAGGGGTCTGGCCAAGGAGGGTTCACCCGTATGCAGCAAGCTCAAATCATGACAGTCTGCAGTATGGTCTGCGCAGGAGGGTTCACCTGTATGCAGCAAGGTAACGTCAGCGTCAGTATCTAAGGAGGATCTACAGGGAGGGTTCACCTGTACTGCAGCAAGCTCAAATTCGCGGTGACAGTCTGCAGTATGGTCTACAGGGAGGGTTAACCTGTATGCAGCAAGCTCAAAGTGTGTGACAGTCTGCAGTATGGTCTACAGGAGAGTTCACCTACCATACAGCAAGGTAATGTCATGACTATCATCAGGAGGGTTTACAGGAGGTTCACCTGTATGCAAGCAGTAAGGCGGCGGCAAGGTAATGCTTCATGTCACTATCTTAAGGGGGAGGATCTACAGGAGGTTCACCTGTATGCAGCAAAGCAATGTCTCATGACCCCTATCATCAGGAGGGTCACAGGAAGGTTCACCTGTATGCAGCAAGCTAAAGTCATGTGACAGTCTGCAGTATGGTCTACAGGAGGGTTCACCTGCATGCAGCAAAGCTCAAGGATTGTGTGACAGTCTGCAGTATGGTCCACAGGAGGGTTCACCTGTATGCAGCAAGCTCTGAAGTTGTGTGACAGTCTGCAGTATGGGTCTACAAGGGAGGGTTCTACCTGTATGCAGCAAGGTAATGCTCATGTCAGTATCTTAAGGGAGATCTCCACAGGAGGGTCTCACTTACCAGTATGCAGCGGCTCAAGTCGGTGTGACAGTCTGGCATGGTCTACAGGAGGGTTAACCCTGTATGCAGCAAGCCCGGTTGTGTGACAGTCTGCAGTATGGTCTACAGGAGGGTTCACCTGTGGCAGCAAGGTAATGTCATGACTATCATCAGGAGGTTTACAGGAGGGTTCACCTGTATGCAGCAAGGTAATGTCATGTCACTATCTTTTAAGGAGGATCTGCCAGGAGGGGTTCACCTGTATGCAGCAAAGCAATGTCATGACTATCATCAGGAGGGTCTACAGGGAAGGTTCACCTGTATGCAGCAAGCTCAAGTCATGTGACAGTCTGCAGTGAAGTCTACAGGAGGATTCACCCGTATGCGCAGCAAGCTCAAGTTGTGTGACAGTCTGCAGTATGGTCTACAGGGGAGGGTTCACCTGTATGCAGCAAAGCTCAAAGTTGTGTGACAGTCCATGTATGGTCTACAGGGAGGGTTCACCCGTATGCAGCAAGCCTGGGGTCATGTGACAGTATGCAGGCGGTCTACAGGGAGGATTCACCTGTATGCAGCAAGCCAAGTTGTGCGACAGTCCGCAGTATGGTCTACAGGGACGGTTCACCCTGTATGCAGCAAAAGTAATGTCAGCGACTATCATCAGGAGGTCTACAGGAGGGTTCACCTGTATGCAGCAAAGCCTGCTGTGCGATTAGTCTGCAGCATGGTCTGCCAGGAGGGTTCACCCGTATGCAGCAAAGGTAATGGCAGCGCCGTAAGTATCTTCGCGGGTGGGTTTAAAGGGAGGGTCTTCACCCGTGGCGCAGCAAAGGTAATGTCATGTCACTATCTTAAGGGAGGATCTACAGGAGGTTCTCCTGTATGCAGCAAGGTAATGCTTCATCATGTCACCATCATCAGGAGGGTCTACAGGGAGGGTTCACCTGTATGCAGCAAGGTAATGTCATGTCAGTATCTTCAGGGTGGGTTTAAAGGGAGGGTTCACCTGTATGCAGCAAGGTAATGTCATGTCACTTCCCTTCAGGGTGGGTCTACAGGGAGGTCTTCACCCTGTATGCAACAAGCTCAAGTCATGTGACAGTCTACGCAGTATGGTCTACAGGGACGGTTCACCTGTATGCAGCAAGGTAATGTCAGCGTCCAGTATCTTAAGGGAGGATCTACAGGAGTGGGTTCCTCCTGTATGCAGCAAGGTAACAGTCAGCTACTATCATCAGGAGGGTCTACAGGAGGGTTCTCCTGTATGCAGCAAGCTCAAGTCGCAGTGTGACAGTCTGCAGTATGGTCTACAGGAGGAATTCACCTGTATGCAGCAAGCCCAAGTTGTGTGACAGTCTGCAGTATGGTCTACAGGGAGGGTTCACCTGGGTATGCCTGCAAGCGTAATGTCATGTTACTATCTTAAGGGGAGGATCTACTGGGAGGGCTCACCTGTATGCAGCAAGCTCAAGTCATGTGACAGTCTGCAGCATGGTCTACAGGAGGGTCTTCACCTGTATACAGCAAGGTAATATCAGCGTCAGTATCTTCAGGGTGGGTTTAAAGGGAGGGTTCACCTGGATACAGCACGCTCAAGTCATGTGACAGTCTGCAGTATGGTCTACAGAGAGGGTTCACCTGTATGCAGCAAAAAGGTAATGTCATGACATTATCATCAGGAAGGAGTCTACAGGGAGGGTCTCACCTGTATGCAACAAGCTAAAAGTCATGTGACAGTCTGCATTGTAGTCTACAGGGAGGGTTCACCTGTATGCAGCAGAGCAGAATCATATTATCATCAGGAGGGTCTTAGCAGGGAGGGTTCACCTGTATGCAGCAAGCTCAAGTCATGTGACAGTCTGCAGTAGGGTCTACAGGGAGGGTTCCACCTGTATGCAGCAAGGTAATGTCATGTCCCAGTATCTTAAGGGGAGGATCTACAGGGAGGGAGTTCACCTGCTGTGTGCAGCAAGGTAATGTCATGACTAGCATCGTAGGAGGGTCTACAGGGAAGGTTCACCTGTGCAACAGAGACCGAGTCATGCTGGACAGTCCTGCTGTATGAGTCTACACTGTGCGGTTCACCCAAGGCAGCAAGCTCATGTCAGGACAGTCTGCAGTATGGTCTTCAGGGATTAGAGCACCCCTGGGCAGCAAACTCATGTCATGTTAATATGTGTTTAGAAAGAAGTGTGTAAAAGCCATCAACAACAAGGGCTCCAGATATTTTTCATGATCAGGATTTTATACTCCCTCATTCTGCCAATATAGCAATACTAGAGAAACAATAAAGGAGTACATTTAGAGAGCTGAATGGAATTTAATTGAGAATCTTGTGTTTTCGTTTCATATGTACGCCACCACATTGCTACTCTTTGTGTAAACGGTCAATGAACAATAAAACAATACATTTTCAGGTAAAGCCCTGCATCTGTAAATGATTCTAAGACCGTGCCACCATTGCTGTGATGTGTATCTGCTACATATTCTAAATTATTTCCTGTCATTGTCAGCACATATTGTTTATCCGTACATTAATGCCGATATGGCCCTTATCTGGAACTCCTGCAACAAGGTGCAAGTGCCCCAAGCATTTAATTTTGCGGGTTCTGATCTGTGAAGCAGGGCCATGCTGGCCATGTGCCAGCAATTTTAAAACTCTCCTGATGCAATCCCACTCATTGTCTCGCATCACCATTTTCATACTCCCCTACACAGACTGAGCATGATTACACCTTACACTGATCACCCGACATGGGTGACAATGGCCATAGCACCATGGGCCACACACAGTAGGAGTGGAATCAGTTGCACTACTGATAACATTGTTAATTTTTGTAAATGTTAGACATGTTATTTGACACTACTACACTGAACTTTTGTCACTTGAATTTGTCCGGGATTACTATGCATATTGCCCTGGGTGAACCCTGGCCCGTATGTGAGAAGGAAATGAACACACTAACAGGTGTATTATCTTCACAAACCTATGACTATGCCAACAAACACAATGAGTGACTCCATGAGGCTCTCTGGTTCACTGGATACAAATGAGTATTGTACTACATATAAATCTGAGCTTTGGATGCTCAATATGTAAATAGCAGTGACATGGGTTACCAAAACAGGCTATCAGAACAACAATTAAAACACAAGTTCAATGCACAATGCTGTCACATGGAGCACTAAACGGGACGCGCAACAAGTTCCATCTTTTAAATCTTTTTGGATGCAAATGGAAGGAGGAGTGAGGCTGAGTTTTAACAAAGCGCTTTGAGCGATACTCCAGCAATATCATTAGGGGGAACACCATAATGAGCTTGACACATTGTGCATGTGGGGATGGAACTGGGTCTGTGGCATGAAGAGCTGCGTGCTTTTAACCAGAAGAGCTAACACCACTCACCCACACCGCTAACTGGGAGGAACTACAGGCCTGGGATGGTGGTGTGGGGAGTCAAATATCCTTATTCAACCTTACTTTACTCTCTTTGAACATTGCCGATCATTTTCCAGCACCTTTTGGAGGTCACAAGCCTCCCTTTTATCGCTGCCATTATAGAGTTACATTGATCTTGTAGCTTGTTGAGATTGCTAACTGACTGGAACAAGTATATCCTCGACTGAGTCCTTCTCCTTTCATACCACATGTACACACTCAAATATTGTATAATCGTATGACAGCTGTCAGCCCAGGCCTCCACTAGAGCCGTGCTCAACAGTACAATGTAATACTATAAATCAAGTGGGTACATACTTTCAGCCATAGCACTGCGTGTCCAAGAACTTCACCCAATGCATAGAAGGCAAACAAACCTTGTACAAAACCCCTCGAAATCACTCGCTTGTTTATATACCCCAGTCCATAAACGAGAGTCAATGACATTTTTGATTCACATGCTGTAGTGCTATTCTTTGACTGGAAACAGGAGAGTTCTTTGGAAAATATAATAATGTGGACAAGGAAGTCTGTGTGCATCCTCCTCATTTTTTTTTCTCACCTAATGTTGGTTAAAAGATTTAGTTCAAACGTATGAAAGTAGGGAAGGAGAGGAAGAGAGGCAGGGAGACAGGGTGGATGATAGACAGATTGAGATAGATTGTGTGGGGAGAGAGAGAGAGGGAGAGAGAGAAAGAGGGAGAGAGAGAGAGAGAGAGAGGGGAGAGAAAGAGAGAGAGAGAGCTGGAGAGAGAGAGAGAGGAGAGAGAGAGATGGAGAGAGAGCCAAAAAAAAAAAAAGAGAGAGAGAGAGAGAGAGAGAGAGAGAGAGAAAGAGAGAGGGGAGGGGTGGTTTTAGCAGTTTTCCACCCACGTAACAAGTCATCCAAAATGACCAAGTCTGTCCACTCGTCGATCCAACTTTGAAGGCACTGAGCTCAGGTCAAATTCCTATTCTCTTATAGTAAACTCAACAAATCAATTCCTCATGGTAGCATGGAAACTGTGAGAAATATGATGTTAAGAGCTTTGCCCAAGTTTCTGAGACCAATCCTCTCTGAGTCACACTGATGTTCATTGTATATTCGAGAATTCCTAGAGTTCTATTTACTTACCTGGTATCCCAATGTGGACCCTAAAGCTAAACGCCTAATTGAGCTAGATTATAAGCTTGGAAAGTAGCAAAATCAATCAATTTCTATTTCATGACCACTGATTGATCACTGTCCTGTAACAAAATATCCATGCAGGGGTAGTCTTACTTTCTAGGTTAATGATTTCAATGTGGCAGGATCGTTTATTCTTTAACTCACATTTTCACAGAAAAAAGGACAAGGCTGATAAGTTAAAGAAAACTTTGCTGATTACACTGAAGAATTGTATGCTACTCGTAAAGCGTTCAATACCAAAATGCTTAACAGCCTATGAGATTTGCAGCTAGGCAGGGATCTATCTAAAGGAGCTTTGTGATAATTCTTGCAGCAGGTGCTTTGTTGATTATGAATACCAAACTAAACTGGGTTTCACCATGGTCCCATATATTTATCAAAAGTTGAATCATGCTGGTCTGATGCCGAGTGTCACGTTAATTAATGATACGTATTTGTAGTAAATAATGGGAGCGCAGTGCATAATCTTAAGTACTCACAGTTTGATGACATCAAACCCAAGAAAGCATGATAAAATACACAATACACAGTGATTAGCTAGTGCTCAAAGAGGCATTGAGCATGTCAAATCCTCATTTGATGTGGGCAGGGGTATATACGTTGTTACAAGCACTTGATGATGATTAGGAGATCTAACGAAAAGTTTCCTATTATCCGTATTTCACACACAGACAAGCACTTTACGTTTAGGCAATAAACAGCATCCTGCTGGAGCCATAGAACGGTTAACATTTGTATTCATGATTACAAAATTTTTTGTGCTGCTACATAATTTTAAAATTAACGGTATATACCATCATCCTGTGAATCCAGATTATCGCTATCTGTTTTCTTCTAAGTGTAACATTTGAGTGAGTGAGTGAGTGAGTGAGAAGGGAAGTCCTTGAGTGAAACAGGGTCATGTCATTCCTAAGGATTGAGAACCTTTGCACAGCTTAACGGTGACAACTATTACTTCAAGAGAGCCATGCTGGTTTACATATGTGGTATAAATGGGGCTTAACCTCATGTTATAACCCAAAGTTATTGTGCTCATAAAGGAAATAAGTTATTCAGCCCTAACATCCTTTGTTACACTGGGGGTGGTGGGGCCTTCTAGTGGGTACTGGCAGTTTGCTTCGTCATGCCAAAGACCAGGGTTCCATTCCCCACATGGGTACAATAGTGTGAAGCCCATTTTGTGGTGTCCCCACTAATATGCTGGAACACAAGCTAAAAGTACGTAAAACTATACTCACTCCTTTTACACTGGGTATTTGATGTTTTGACATTTTTTTTTTTTTTTTTTGGGATTCAACATATTATGCTCCTTTGGATCCACAGGCATTTATAGACCAATGATGGTCAATATTTCTAACATAATTTGCAGTTTCCAGGTAATTGTTAACTTTTTTCTGTTTGTTTTGCTGACCCAAATGTTTCAGTTTCTGCATTAGCTCAATTTTGGGATACAGTCTGTCATTTACAATAGGTGAGCTGCGAGTATTTGTAAGTTATTCATTGAATTAAAGCATTGACTGGATAATAATCATGAGTAATGATATTCAGGTAATAACACACTGATAAAGAGGCTACATGGACTGATTGCCTGCAAAAGTTGTTACAGCTATCAGATTCTTCAATTCTAATAAATACATTTTGTACACAAGCAACTTAATAATATGTGGTATCAGATCCGATTTGTTTTGAGATTTTGCTCCCCACATAGTGTTGTTGTGCCATCGGGTTTCTTCTATCTTAATACTGTATATATGTACAGCCAAGCAACTTCAAATTAGGGGCTGTGGGGTAGTCTTGTGGTTAAAGTTGGCTAGTTCTCGCGTCGAAGACAGGGTTTCATTCCCCGCGTGGGCTGTCGTGGAGCCCATTTCTGGTGTCCGTGCCATGATATACGTGGAATATTGCCCCAACAATGATAAAAATAGAAACTCCTCAACTTCAAAATATTTGGTTTCAGTGATTTGTTTTGAGATTTCGTTTCGATGTGCATCATATCTGGAGGTGATTAGGTGATTAGGCCCAGACCAATTTTATTTCTTGTTCTCACGGATCTTTGTCCTCAAGAAAACCTAAAAGAGCGGGAGGGACATTTTTTTTTTAAATCACCAGTCAAAGTAATATTCCTTTTAAATACTAAAAGTATTTTATTTTTGGCAATTGATGAAGTTTATATGGGGCAAAAAACAATCAAGGCAAACAAATATTTTTGTGTAAGTTTACCTTTTTGGTCAATAAAAACATAAGGATATTATTTTTTGAGCGGGGAAAATTAATTCCTATTTTTTTCAAACAATGCTCAATTGAATAACAATAACAGAGCGAGATATGCTGCAAGCTGTGGGGTGTTTGTAGAAGGCTATGTTAGGCTATGATTACACATAGCCATTTAGAAAGTGGTCAAATGTAACACATGTTATATTTGGGATTACACTTTCTTAGTAAAGTACAGTGTCTAGTACTTTTGTTGGGTTGAGTCCCATGCAGGATTCGAACCCACACCCTCAGAGGGTCGAGAACCTAATCGCCAGCACACAAAAATCAGCCTCCTAACCCGGCTCAGCCACAGCAACTTCCTGACCATCTAATCTGCACTTTTACTAGAGCGTGTAATCCCAAATATAACTTGCCCGGTTACATTTGCTTTCTAAATGGCTATGTGTAATCACAGCTTTACGTGGGAGTTGTGCCAATTCACATGTATCAGAGTGGTACTAGAAGTCCGCATAGTCTAGACTACCAGTTTTGTGGAACCCACACCCTCAAGTCAGGCACCTAATCACCAGCAAACAGAGTCAAGCCGTCTAACCCACTCAGCCATTGTAGATGAATTCTGAACCAGCAGCGACAACTAAATGTAAGTGTGTGTTTACATGCATAACTTACTCTTCTGAAGAAGATCTGGGTTAGAATTTTTGGTCTTTGTATAGCAATGATTGTCGTAAGAGAGCGACTAATTAGGGACCAGGTAGTGGTCAGGCACACTGACTTGGTTGACACATGTCGCCATTATCCTCAGTGATGCATAGATCATTGCTCATGATTTTTGAACACTGGACTGTCTGGTCTAAAGGCTTGATTGTTTACAGACCACTGCCATATAGCTGGGAATATTGCTGAGTGAAGGATTACACAATAAACTAACAGACAAACAGAAACATGCATAGGATTCAATTAGTATGGTTTGGTGTTATGAGTGAATGAGTCAGTTGAGTTTTCTTGCCTCAACAATAATATTCAGCCATATGGCGCGTCTGTAAATGTCGAGGAGTCTGGACCAGACAAACCAGTGATCAACAGCATGAGCACTCGATCTGTAGCACTGGGAACCAATCAGCCGAAGCCTGACCACCGATCCCCGTTGAAGTGGCCTCTTCACGACAAGCATAGTAAGCACTTTTGTGGCAAGCATGGGTTGCTGAAGACCTATTCTACCCCGGATATTACATGGAATTGGGTTTGGTGTTATGCCATCTGTTGACAGCATCACAATGATATCATGGACAGGGATGACGGCTCACAGGACGAATTACAAATTGAGAGGGATTAAGATTTGTTGCATTGGCAGTATTTCAGCTTAATGTGTGACTAAAACATTCTAATGCTTATGATACACAAGATTACAAAGAGACAGAGAGTGAAGACCATTTGCTTGGGTGTCCCCTTCGATATTGCTGGAATATTGCTAATAGTGGGTGTAAAGCTAAACTCCCCACTCACTCACAAAGCTACAACAGGCAGACAAGGCACCCTAATCAAACATAATCTGTCAACTACGAAATAATAACTCTTGATGTGCCAAAACGATTCCATCTGGCACAAAGGTAAAACTGGTGAAGGTTTTATGGGAATGGACACCCAAGACCTGGGCCTAGATTTTGAAGCTCTCTTAGAGCTAAAGATTTGTGGCAAGGATTGATGTAAATATATGGCACTTTTGACTATCTTAAGCTAAAGAGCTTGAGAAAATCTAGGAAAAAATAAGTAATTACAACAGCCAAGTATGAATACACAATGCCATTCAGCAAAGGAGACGGTTAACTTGTCTGTGGATTCTGAGATCAGTAAACTAAAATGAAATATTATCTTTCAAGATGAAATGCTGATTACAACGAATGGTATATAGAATTATGTAATAGTGTTATGCTTTGTATTACAGCAATTGATTCAAATGTAATAGTGTTATACTTTATGCAACAGTGATGCAGTGTATTACATTGTTTTCATTGTCTAACCCCAGCATTAGAATTGTAAGAGGTGAGTGAGGGTGCATGGTAGAGTATGGTTTTATGATGCTTTAACAAAACTCCTGCAAAAATCAGAGTAGAGGGACAATGGCGGATGCAGAGGGGGGGTCTGGGGTCAACTCGAACTTTGTAAAAATGACTTAAGACCACATTAAAGATTTGTTTTTAGCGCTATGAGCCAATGGGGAGTTCAAACCCCCTGAATCCCCTTTCAAAAATTCCTGGATTTGCGTCATACGAGGGACACCATGTGCAGATTCGAACCAGGTCTTCGAATGTGGACTTGAGTGGACACTTTAACCATCATGCTACCCCAATCGCCTCTTTGGCATTGAGAATACCAATACCTTCACATTTACAGCATATTGTTCTGTTACTTATAAAGCAATATTAATACCATGTTATAGATAGTTTACACCTTGGGTCATGAATTACCAACGCACATTCCACCTGAATTCTTATTACAAGCATACTAAACTTTAGGTATACCATGATTCACCTACCGATGCGCCGATAATATTCCTCCGGCATTATTAGGAAAGGGCAAATAATAGTTGAAAACCATAACTCAGTATAAAAGGCCAAATGTTATTTACCAAATCAGCAGCAGCTGATGCAAAGAGTGAGTGAGTGGTGAAGGTTTGGTTTTGCGCGCACTCCAGTTAATATTCCAGCTATATGGCGGTCTGTAGGGTAATCGAGTCCTGGAGTTCAGACAATCCGTGCAGATGAACAGCATGAGCATCGATCCTGCGCCAATTGGGAACCGATGACATGTGTCAGCCAAGTCAGCCGAAACTGACCACCGATCGTTAATTAGTCACTCTACTTTACTAGATAGTAAGCTTAAGCATGGCAAGCACATGGGTTGGCTGAAAGACCTATTCTACCTCGGATCTTCACACGGGTCCTGATGCAAAAGAAACAAAAAAGGCATTGCTAACTCAAATAGCCGACTAAATTTTCATATGATTTATAGTTCTGGAGGCAGAAAGAGATTTTTTGTAGTGGTTATTTTCAACTGAGCTATTTTATGACTACACGATACCATTTTAAAAGTTGTCAGATATAAACCCGTAAGTGAAATATTGACGCACTGGCCCACTGGCGTGGCTAGTAAATATCCAGTCAGGCCAGTAAATCTCCACAGTCACTGGCCCGACTGTCCGATGGAAATTTCAAGGGGTCATTTTGTAAATATATCACTCTCTCTGACTTGTTAAGTTATAATACACCGCCGCCTTTTAATCATGCACAATAATTATGGCCTGATAAAAATGTTCATCACATTAGCAGCTTAATGATGAAACCTGTGTCAAATGCCGACAATATCTCTATCTATTTTGTAAGTAATCTTTGCTTTAGTTTCTCCATTCAAATTTCTGCCTAATTAAAATTATTTTGTGGACTAGAAACTTTGGGCAGACATAAGCTAGCCCAACTGGCTAGCAAACTTTGGAAACTATTTAGCTACTACTTTCGATGTAATATATTTAGGATAACATACTTTCTTGGTAGGTGGTGTAGATAAGGCAGTATGCTCTCTTTACTCTTAGTCACTAACACGTGATATCATCATTATTAGAGCAGTGATTCATAAACATGTGATTCAATTTTTACAAAAGTATTTGGACTTTTCTCATGTCCCCTTCGCGGACTCCCTAGAAAATTTTGTTGCGTCCCATTGTCAACATTATGTAAAAGAATGCAGGAATTCGTGTCCTGTAAATCCACACCTCCGCAGGAGCACTAAATCCTTGTAGTAGACACAATATGCGGTGTAACCCCCCAGACATATTTGAATATAGAACATACTTTAATGACAATGATCTTGACATCTGGGAATCTGGTAACCCGTGAAGATCCGGGTTAGGAATGAACCTTCAGTAACCCTTGCTTGTTGTAAGAGAAGTGACCGCGGGATGGTGTATCAGACTTCGCTGGCTTAGTTGATAAGCATGCTCGCCGATTGCCCAATTGCGCCAGAACCATGCCAGCCGCTGTTACGATCACTGGATTGTCTGGTCCAGACTCGATATTTACAGACCGCTGCCATATAGCTGGAATATTGCTGAGTGCGCGGCGTAAAACTTACTCATTCACTCAATTCGAATCTGAGAAGCACTCTGGTGTGTCAGATATCTGTAGTACTACAGAACAAAGTATACTATCAAATTTGTTGTTAGCGACCTCTTTTAATGTTTAGGGATATGTTAATATGGATTCATGTACCATTGTTAAGCAAGACAACGGGTTTGAGGATTATACCAACACATTGCTATAACACTACATGTATAGGGGCTATGATCTATATGGTGCTGTCTACTTTCATCCATCAACTTTTTACAAAATGCGAGTTCTAGGGTAGCCTAAGTGGTTAATTCACTACACATGGGAATCCAGATGTGTGAAGGTCATTCTCGTGTTCCCTGCCATGATATTGCTGGAATATTGCTAAAAGCGGCATGCTACAGAACTCACTCACTCCAGGAAATGCATGTTAAAATTAATAAAACCCAACACATATAGCCAGCAAATATTTCAGGCACATTCACGGCAAAACTGACTAACATTTATTCAAATCATTGTCATCTAAAATGGGCAGACAAATAATAGAGTGTACTTTTGAATCAAATGAATCATAATGAAAGATGCAGGTGTTTGTAAGTTAAAAAATACAAATACAGGCAATGCGACAAAAAATGCATCATAATATATATTTAATTGCATGAAAAAAAAGACCTAATTTATAAATATAATTTGGCATTAACGTTTGAGGCTTTGTATCAATTTCTTAATGTTCTTTTGAGTAAAAATGTGTTGCTGTGTTTAGCTTGTGGTGTTCTAGGATGTGTGTTCATATGACAGTACTTGACGGTGACATTATTCTCATATGGCTGTAGCATCATTACCATAATGATGCAAACATTGTGGAATTTTCAAAATAAAACAAATGACAATGCTGATATATAACAACTGTCACTGGCTATCTACGTGTGACAATGTGTGAGATATTTTCACATTGCTGAACGTGACAGTCATACTTGAACAAGAACAAATATTCGGTTAGAGACGTGACAGTCATATTTGCACTTGACACATTTCAACGACTCATACCTCGTTCTACCAAATGTATTCTTTTCCTATAAATTCATGGAGTGAAAAAAGTACCCACCCTTATGTTCCATGACATGCAAAGTCTTATCGTCGTCCTTATTGTTGTAGACAACCACAGCGGAAGCGTTATATTTCATGGCATTGGTGATCTTCTGTGTAAACGAACACTCTCCCCGCTGAGCAATCAGTGCGATCCATTTCACCTGAGGAATGGTCACATTGGAGTAATCATCACAGCCATGATTTTTGTCTTTAACTGTTTTAACGCTAACGACGACATACCACTCTCAGTGGCTCCACCTTCAACCTTTCAGAATTACTGGGACTCCGAATCTCCCACTTGTCGCTCGTAAACGACCCGTCTCTGTTCGTTGCCTTCTGTTTGTAGGTACATTTAAATATGCTTCGTAGTATGTATCGGTCGTCGTCGTTCCGTAATCTTCCGACAAAGCAAGTTTCTGGTGATAGTAAGAGTACCATTATGATCATCTTGAAGATGAGATGTGTCTTTGGTATTTCATATTTGATGGCAGACGGTCGTTCCAGGAATATATTCAAAAGCAGTTCCTTTCCTTCTGCAATCACACATTGTGATGAGAAGTGGTTGTTGTTTAAAAAACATTGAATGACGAAGCTACTTTCTGAACCACCAGCTGCAAAAGTGTTCCAACTGCGAGGAATTTGTCAAAACATACGTAATACAGAGATGTGACTCCTCCCTCGTCCTCGCTGTGCAGTGTTTTGGGTGTGACGTCAGCGAGATTGACATTGCTCGCCAGCGCCATCTATAAACACAGGTCACTGAGTAGGCAAATCCGTGTGTTGGAAACAATGCAAACCGAAAACACGTTAACTGTACAACTCCTATCAGTTCTCTTGTGTATCAAATAGAGTAATGACCTACGGCCATTTTCTCATATCGCACCGCTTGAACGAGATTGCCATAGTTCACAACACATTGTAGAATAGATTGTAATGTCGGCAGACATCTGGGTGATAAGACATTTATACACCACCGAGGCTTTGTGAACAACGTATCAAATATTCAGTTAAACAAGCACACGATAAAAGTATATCACAAAATGCACTATATATTGCCATTACCACAAACTATAGAAATCCCTTTTAGAAAGTGGTCAAACGTAACTTATGTCATATTTATTGTGAGAGAGAGTTCATAATTTGTGGCTGGGGTGGTGGTGATGATTTTAAGTGGGGTTCAACCATTTTGTTCTGTTTTGTACCCTTTCTGTAATTCAAAAGCTCTAAATGCAGTATAGATTTCTACTCTTTTCCTCAGATTCTGCCCCTGAGTTTCCGAGCTCACTGGGTATCTTTTCAGTTTAAATGGAGTTAATCTTGGTTCAATCAAAATTACATATTTTCAGTCTAATTTACTGGACTGTTCATAGGAGTTGAGGGGTGATTATGATGATTTCTTTTTCTTTTTTCTTTCTTTTTTTTTTGGGATTCACAAATGTACATGCTTCTCCATAAAATCATCACCCCCACCCCACCCCCAGCCATAAATTATGAACGGTTCCTAAGTGTTCGTCTTCATGTACCGCTGTATTCCTTCCGTAATATTTTCATGCTTTATTGTACCGCCATCTACTGTAATTATACCAAGCGGTACATTGCGCTATATTATGCTATCAACACAGTGACCCTTGACATAGGGCGTATTTACGCAGATAGAACGGGAGTAACTTTAATTTAACAGATATTGTGCGCGAGGCGTCTAGCTTACTTTGAAATTGGGCATGCGAAGTTGTCTCCCTTAGTAGCTATCACCAAGCGAACGTGCAAAATTGACCCAGCTCATCCACCACCGGCAATGTGCTTGCTTTGTGTGAGTTGACTGGCTCTGGGTGATATGAAAACAATTTGTATTCTAATTTGTTTAAAACAAAAATATGTTTGTTTTAAAAGTACAATCGATGATAAGTATTCACGAGGAGGTTTGAATATTTACTCCATCGCTAACCCGTTTTAAGAAGCGGGATTGCTGCTCCAAGCTGAGTATTGTGTAGCGCCGTTAGCACTGTTTCCAGGAAAACCACGGCGGAGACTTCTTAAATTACTCTTGACCGTAAAGCAGCTCGCACGCCAGTGTATCCTCCTCTCAACCTCGGTAGATACAATGTAAATGCAATTACAAACATCGGTGATCATGTTGTCAGCAACCGGTTAACCGGTTAACATACTCTAAGGGGATGATACACATATAAAGTATTGATAAGTGAGTGAGAGTGAGTTGGGTTTTTACCCGCTTTTAGCAATATTCCAGCAATATCAATGACGGGAGACACCAGAATATCAGGCTTCACACATTATACCCATGTGGTGAATCGAACCCTGGTCTTTTTACCGCCTCTCTGTCTTCCCCGTCGCTGTCAAAAGTAAACACTAGTGCGAGGATGCAACTCTCTAACCCCGCATACTCATAAACACAGGTCTGCCTGATACATCTGTATCTATCTTCATTCAATAACTTGACCCCGAAGAAAGGAGACTTTGGTCCATATCATATGTATTTAAGTTAGATCATTTCAAACTGATCTGTAAAGCTCGTAGCCACCACAAGTTTTGCCAGAGTTGATTGACGGGTGGGAGACGCGAGAGCTTTGCTCGAGCTTCCTCAACACTTCTTGTCAATCAACTCCGGCAAACTGTGGTGTATAATGAGCACAGATCGAGGATTGATGAGCTAACTGACTTGTACCACGCCTATTATGTATGGGAAGCGGGAAAATCTTCAAGTTTTAACGACCGTTTCATTCTCAGTCTAGTTGCCAAAATGAGTGCACATGTAGTGTGACGAGGACAAAGACGACTTCACACTGCCACAGATCGCATCAGTCATGGAAAATGAATTTCATGCATTTGAGGGACTTTCCCAGCTCACTCTTTCACAAACAGTGAATGAGTACGATGTAGACACTCTAATGGTGGGGACTTTCAGGTGAAATCGGATATATTTGATGATATGTGTTCATTTCCCGCCAAATTCATTTGAAACCATTAAAACTGTAGAAGTTAGATTTCCTTGTTGCAAACCTTGACTGGCATAAAATTGTGTACAATGTTGAACAATGTTGAGTTCAGTCCTCTTGCCGTGGGGCGTGGCTTTTAGACGAAATCTGCCTTCAAGACAAAACTGTTGTCTTCCAGCACATACACCACGGATAAGATCAAAGGAACCGACACTCAGGCGTGGTACAACATTTGTTTACCTATCATGCACCAAGAGATCTAAAATTTAAAAATTAATAAAATAGGTTACACAATTAATGAAAGTTATTTTTTGTTTTATTTCTTTAATTTTCTCATGTTCTCATGTTGGACACGAGTAGGCTTGGGTACCTTAGCCTTTCTCTTGTTAAACTCACATCGTATGCAGCGTTCGAAAATGCTACTTGATTGTGAATCGGTGAGTGAGTGAGTGAATTTAGTTTTACGCCGCACTCAGCAATATTCCAGCTATATGGAGGCGGTCTGTAAATAATCGAGTCTGGACCAGACAATCCAGTGATCAACAGCATGAGTATCGATCTGCGCAATTGGGAACCGATGTTATGTTTCAACCAAGTCAGCGAGTCTGACCACCCGATCCCGTTAGTCGCCTCTTACGACAAGCACGGGCCAGTAAAATGTTGTTAAAGCTATCCCGGCTGGCTAGCTGCAAATCTCAGATAATTTGTTCCTTATTTAATGCACATGAATATGATGAAGTCAATTATGAAGGTGTTAAAATTCGGTCCACAAAAGTTTCGTGATATTTATTGTCTTTTGTCACACAAAGATCGCTATATAAAACTGTTAATAGCGTTGCGCAGAAGAGGTTAGGAACCATTACAATACAAATGTAACGTTTAACACCTTCAGTTACCAAACATTACACCAATTCTGACCAATGTTCATTTTGATATTGATATTTTGCTGGGCGGGTGAAGTATGATGTGGGCTAGCAACATTTGTACTTGACTAGCACTCCTGGCAAGTGACTTTTCAATATTCATTCATAAACTGGTCATATGTATATATTGTGTACCCTTGGTGAGACTTAAATAAACTGTGTCTGACTGTCTGATCATGAGAAACGCATAACGAATACGGATGACTATCAAGGGCTTGAATGGTCGCTGAACAATCACACTGGCAATGTCATTAACCGTTATCAGAGCTCTCAGGAATGTGCCTCAATCCTCCTATCAATGTGTACCGAAGTGAATCTAAAGGTTACAATGGCAATGCACATAGCTCACCGCCAATAGACCATGAACTTGTAAATGTCGAGATACACCTGATTATATATCCCAACACGGACAGTAACAAAAATAATGGACACACGATGTGGTGGGCGTGCCTCTCCGCCACAGACGGGGTCGTTCATTTCGTTTCGGGTAATGTATGGCACTATATTACTCATGTAATTACAGCAAGACAATCTTTAAATAATTGACTCCAACTCTAATTAGAATCTGTGGCTGAGCGGGTTAGGAGGCTGACTTTGTGTGCTGGTGATTAGGTGCCTGACCCTGAGGGTGTGGGTTCGAATCCCGCATGGGACTCAACCCAACAAAAGTACTAGACTCTGTACTTTAGTAAGAAAGTGTAATCCCAAATATAACGTGTTACATTTGATCACTTTCTAAATGGCTATGTGTAATCATAGCCTAACATAGCCTTCTACAAACACCCCACAACTTGCAGCATATCTCGCTCTGTTATTGTTATTCAATTGAGCATTGTTTGAAAAACAATACCAGCTGATCAGCTTAGGCCTACAGATCTAATGACCTAGTTTTCCAGGAATGTGAGGTTCCATGTTGGGGCAGGGGAATAGAGTGTGACCATGTGCATCATAATTATAGAAATGAATGTCAGATTTTTGTGTCTCTGGAGAGTTGAATCAATAGACATTTTGGTAAAAGAAACATATTTAGTGTATTTACAAACTTATTCGACATTTTAGAAGTTTCATAATTGACTTTATTATTGTATTATTTTATTTTGCAAAATTGTAAGGAAACTAAATGGCAGATCATTCAAGTGTCATTATTTCCATCAGTTACTATGTCATCTTGAGTCACCTTTGTTGTGATTTATAAACATACCACAAGCCATTTGATCAGTAATTATTTATTGTCTACCTGTTTGATTTTAAAGTGGTGGATACTTTCAAGTCTATCAAATGTAAATCATTAAAAGACAATCAAAAGAAGATCATTGAAAGAAATTATTGATATATTTTGACTAGTTTTCTGGTTCTCGATCACATTTGTCTGAAGTGTGACACTGCAGCTAATGTGTCTAGCACTCAACTCATTTCATCTTAAGAGCCAGACGAAGTTTATTTCTTGTTTTACGGATCCGCCGGTCATATTTTTTCAAGAATAAGAAAAATAGGAATTAATTTTCCCTGCTCAAAAAATAATAATGTCCTTATGTTTTTATTGGCCAAAAGGTAAACTTACACAAAAAAATTTTCAGTTTGCCTTGATTGTTTTTTTTGCCCCCATATAAACTTCATCAATTGCCAAAAGTAAAATACTTTTAGTATTTAAAAGGAATATTACTTTGACTGGTGATTTAAAAAAAAAATGTCCCTCCTGCCTTTAGGTTTTCTGAGGACAAAGATCCGTAGAACAAGAAATAAAATTGGTCTGGCCTAATCACCTAATCACCTCCAGATATGATGTACATCGGCGTGAAATCTCAAAACAAATCACTGAAACCAAATATTTTGAAGTTGAGTGAGTTTAGTTTTACCCCGCTGTTAGCAATATTCCAGCAATATCACGGCACGGGACACCAGAAATGGGCTCCACACATTGTGCCCACGTGGGGAATGAAACCCGGGTCTTCGACGTGAGAGCTAACGCTTTAACCACAGCCCCTAATTTGAAGTTGCTTGTGTACATATACTTATTAAGAGTGAAGAAACCCGATGGCACAACAACACTATGTCGGGGTAAAATCTCAAAACAAATCACTGATACCAAATATATTATTAAGTTGCTTG